>NC_084742.1:14195203-14495203 GCF_033978785.1 Entelurus aequoreus | reverse complement strand
CCCACACCAAACAAGAATGACAAACACATTTCGGGAGAACATCCGCACCGTAACACAACATAAACACAACAGGACAAATACCCAGAACCCCTTGCAGCACTAACTCTTACGGGATGCTATAATATACACCCCCCGCTACCCCCTACCCCGCCCACCTCAACCTCCTCATGCTCTCTCAGGGAGAGCATGTCCCAAATTCCAAGCTGCTGTTTTGAGGCATGTTAAAAAAAATTATGTACTTTTTGACTTCAATAATAAATATGGCAGTGCCATGTTGGCATTTTTTTCCATAACTTGAGTTGATTTATTTTGGAAAACCTTGTTACATTGTTTAATGCACCCAGCGGGGCATCACAACAAAACTAGGCATAATAATGTGTTAATCTCCACGACTGTATATATCGGTATCGGTTGATATCGGAATCGGTAATTAAGAGTTGGACAATATCGGAATATCGGATATCGGCAAAAAAGCCATTATCGGACATCTCTAAACGTAACATTCATAAACAAAATGAACGAAAATTGCTATGACGTAGTAACGGCCAACTTAATACTCTTTAAAGAATAAAAAACACATTACGTTACTACTTACAACAAAAATAATCTGAGTGCTCTCAACACTGGTTATCGAGCCGTGAAACACTGAGGCAATCTAAAGCACTTTGAGCGTTTTTTTTAATATACCGGTATCAGTATCAGTTTTGATCAATATCGCCCATCCCTAGTGACAACCCTACTTAAAGGTCCCCAACCTTTTTCAGCAGAACATTAGTTTTTAGACAATTGCAGTTTAAGTTTCAGAGTACTAAGTCGGACTAAAATGGTAATTTCAAAGGTATTCAATTGGCCGTATGGTGACATCTCTGTGTAGAGATTGCATGTACTCGGCATGAGTTTTGTGTAACATTGGCTTCCTCCCACATTCTAAAATATGCATGTTGGGTTAATTGAAAACTATAAATTGTCCACAATTGTGCGTGTGAATGGTCATTGGTCTATATGTGCCCTGCGATTGGCTGGCGACGAGTAAAGAGTGTGCCCTGGCTCTTACCAGTTGGGATAGGCTCCAGTTTGCACAAATAGAAGTTCCATAGAGTCACAAGAGGCTTTTCCAGTCCACCAATGTCCGGACTTATTGGGCGCAGGCTGAAAAAAGAAAGTGACAGAGTAGAGGACGGGGAAGTGGAAGGTCGGAGATGGATTGATGAGGTGGTCTCGGAGAGGGATAAAAATGGAAAAGGTACTGTAGGCCGGCTGGCGGCGCTGGGGGAAAGAAAGACCCATCAGGCATGCGGCCCACAGAGTGACAGCAAAGTCTGCGTGTTATTTGTGTCTCGACGAGTGTGTTTGTGGACGTGAATCAATTGTTTGTGCAAGGAGGCGATCGTCCTCTCTCTGCGCGTGGCGGATGTGGCTAATTGCAATATGTCAGAGATAATGAATGGTCAGCTAACGACACACATTGAGGAGACTCCTGACAGTGAACAGACACTGTTATTGTGTCTGCGGGGGAGAGAGATGTGTAGTTATTAAGAGTGCGTCACTGGCTTAGAGATGGGGTCTCATTCACCTTCCTGCCCACTGACCTCAATTATACATATCGCCCTCCGATGGCGGGAATAATGAAGGCCAAGGTCACGGACGTCTATTTCTAATTCTGACTCTATTTCACACTAAATCTGCTAAGTCCACTTGATCCTCGTTCTCCAGGGGGAACTTCTGGCCCGCTACAATCAGGTTTACTCTGAAAGTGAGCAGATTGCTAATGGCGCCATGGCAACACTACCTGCTAGGCGAAAAACTGAAATGGAACCAAAAGCGGATGTCCCAAAAAGAATGGGGCTTGCCAAGGGGATCGTTTCCCAAAGGCGCCAAATTGGACTTTGGGTAGCTAGTCCTGATCATACAGGATCTAATAGAGACCATTAATGGCAAACAAGACGCATGGTAGGCAAATGATGCATCTTGACAGTCGGGATACATTTTCAGAAGAATATCAGCTGGAAAGACACCATGAGTTATTCCCTTCACGGAGGTCTGATGATCCCTCCTGAATGAAACCTGGCTAAGCTGTCCCCATCAGGCTGATGTGGACTTAATATGCAGCTTTATATTTGTCTGCCAATCATGGCACCTTGAGACCCTTTATCCCAGCCGCCACCTGCGCATACTTGAGGTGGACTACATCAAAAGTTAATGGTGAGCAGTGCGGGACTAGGCCTCATTGGTATGAGCGCGGTGGTTCTGTTCAGCTGCATTAGGTGCCAGCGAGTTCATTAAGCGGCATGAGAGGGGAAGGACGAAGCGCGGCAGCAGATAACGCTGCAAGATCAATGTCGATGAAGGTTCTGCACCGCTGCATGAGAGGCGAGCAAGAGCATTCAGTCATTTGCATGTAAAGAAGAGCAGGGATGGCAAGGAAGCAGGACAAACTTATTTGAGCAGGAAACTTGTAGTGTCATTTGTGTATTATGGCAGCTCGGAAAACAAAAGGAGAGCTCTTGGGGAACATGGCAGCTGGTAAGAGTCAGAAGGCATATTAAATTATCGGAGAGAAAGCTGGATCACTAAATTGAAATACAATAAGCCAGAATAAAGGATGTAGACAGAAAATAGTCAGACTACATTTAATTGATTCAGAGCTGGGATGTCTCTTTGTGTTACTGTCATGAACTGATGTATAAAAAAAAAGAAAAGCAAAATATTACATGAAAACACAAAAAAAAGTGATTACTGATTTATCATTGCTGTAGGATCCACACTTGCTAGTTGTGCGTGTGAATAGGATTATATGATAAGTCACCTTGACTGCATTGAATTTAGGGCTGCAACAACTAATCGATCAAATCGATTAAAACCGATTATAAAAATAGTTGGCGATTAATTTAGTCATCGATTCGTTGGATCTATGCTATGCGCATGCGCAGAGGCAATTTTCTTTTATCTAAAAAAAAAAAAAAAAAGTTTACATTTTTATTTATTTTTTTAAATAAACCTTTATTTATAAACTGCAACATGTACAAACAGCTGAGAAACAATAATCAAAATAAGTATGGTGCCAGTATGCTGTTTTTTTTTCAATAAAATACTGGAAAGGATAGAAATGTAGTTTGTCTCTTTTATCCGATTATTAATCGATAAATCGAAGTAATAATCGACAGAGTACTCGATTATCAAATTAATCGTTAGTTGCAGCCCTAATTGAATTGTGGGCTACACTGTGGGAGTGGTGTTTTCATTATAAGCACATACACTTGCAGTGTGGAGGGGCTTGGATGATGGGGCAGGGTGAGCGGGGAAAGAAACTTATTGTTGACCCTCATCTTCTTTCGTCTTTTACGTAACCTTATTTATCATTCTAACAACCATAGTCAATTCTGTCATCTTCATCATCAATACAATGTAAGCGACTGTTTCTATTCCATATGAAACGGAGCAAATACACACCGCACATGTACGTATACAATCAGTCTGACGCGTCATCAATGCCAGCCACCCTATGTCTTAACCTGAAACTTCTAAATTTATACACCGCAATAATCGCTGCGATATTTGGGATGAGACTTTCCTACTTTCTCCAAATTAACCTCATTGGCCTGGGAAGTTTCCCCAAAAGCCTCAGAGAAAGCTTGTTAACGGACTGTGATACCTTGGTTTTCGTAACACGATACGTTCCAAAAGGTAAGATGAAGGCTGACTTGTATGATTTTTTTTCCCATAAAAAGTTATTTAAATCCAAATACACTGGTGTCTTGTGTTGTCTAGCTGTCTTTTGGCTAATTGTTATGTTTTAAGTTACGAGCAAAATTTAATTAACGAGCCTCCCCACCGCTGGTTGGCGTAGTGAATGTCACTGAACCAGAACACCAGGTCTTACTTGCCAGCGTTGGCTTATAGCTAAAGATGGACATCACTTTGTTTTTCCCAAACATCGGAAGGAAGACAGCGAGTGTAATGGACAGTGCTGAGAAAAAAGAAGTGGATGCTATTCATTGAATTAAAGATATAAATAATCGAAAATATGACGAGGTGTGTAAATAGCTAATTTGGTGAAGCAGTTGGAGCTTAGCACTGCTAGTCTGCACCTGAAGTAGACTAAGTCGATAACGTCAGCCAAGGATGTTAAAATAATATTAAAACAGCGGACATTTATCTATGAAAATATGGAGAAGCTGCTGATGGTGTGTTTGACAAAGAAGCAGCTGGAATGAGACACAGTACCATAAAAGTCCACTCTCCAAAGTAAATTAATATATTACTTCATAAAACTACATGTTTAAACTACAATATATTGTAATGTTTTCCACACGATATTTATATAATCGTTTGTTTCACTTTTTAGAAGTAATGTTACATGTTAAAATTGTGCTGGGTGGACCAAGCATCGATTAAATTGATTTAAATAGATTTTAATGAGCAACATTGATTTGAGGTACAAGTGTTTAAGTTACAAGCTTCGTCACAGACTAAAACCAAATAAATGTTTAAGTTGAGGTACTACTGGATGTTTTTTTCCAATTTGGTTATTTACAGAAATAGACTATTAAAAATGTGTTCCCACTTTTGGCTTTTCCATGTCAAAGGTCAACCACAGCGCAATCGCATGAATTGTTTTGGCTTAGTTTTGACACCGAATGGCCTTCCTGACCCAACTACGGCAGGACGATCAAACCCATGCTCTCTACCATAAAAGGCAGACATGAGTAAAACTGAACCACGAAGTACAAAAATGAACTCCAAAGGAGTGTGCCTATTGACTTGTCTAATAGTACTGGTGTTTTCCAAGACGCTGACTAGCCTGGCATGTGTAGCTGCCTGCCAGCCGACTCCTTTTACCACAAAGGTTTATTCTTTTTGCTGGTGAGTTACAGTAGAATCCCCCCTGGGCTACAATGTGCTCAAGGCAGCAGTATTGCCGCACAGCTTTTAAAATGTGCACTCAGCTGTCTTTGCGGGAGAAATTACACGGGGACAAAAAGACACTGATGGTGTTTCGAACATCAGAGAGGAAAATAAATTAAAATATGCATGAGTTAGATGTACCCACACACTAATTACTTTGTACTCTCCGAAGGGAAAATGTTGTTTTCAATGAGACCAAATTGCTGTTGAAAGTAGACACAACAGAGAAATGACTGCAACAACCGCAATTATCTCAAAGCGAGGACGTAAGCCGACTCCTCGGGTCATCTTTAATCTTTGTCGAGCGCTGCTGGCGGGTAATGTTTCAAGATGCCGGGGCGCTGGTTAATTTTGTTAAATTGACCATATTATTATTGTGAAAACAGCGGACTTCATTCAACTGAAGGTTTAAACAGACTCTTTTAAACATTTAGCTAAAAAAAAGGCAAGCAGTATCAAATATTCAACATCTTGCAGAAGGATCACAGCTTTCCAAAAAACCTCCCAAAGCTCATCTGTGCTTGTTCCTGCTACAGTTGGCGTGTCCTGGATCATATTTCGCCATGATCACACACACACACACGCACAGATGGCGACTGTACCAACCACATGCTGCAACACAAAACGAGAATTACATGGATTTGTTATGGCTGGCGTGTTTAAATCTTAGTGGTGATAATAACCGTTCATCTCCTGAGTTGTATGGTGTCCGCATGTTGCCTCCATCATCAGCTCAACTTCTTTATTGGGGGCATCAATCTCTATGATACATGCTTTCTAATTAATGGAGGATGGGCTTTAGCTATAAACTAGCTCTAAATTCAATACTAACATCACTGCAGTTGACAGTCTCTTAAAGCATCATAATAGTTATGCCACTGTTCATATCATTGTGCACATTTTGGTTAGCTTAAAAGATGTCCTGTTCCATCACGCGGGGAAAGCCAATTAGCGTGTCTCACTTTGACACCCAACTCGTCAGGACCAGCGTGCTCACACATGTTAACTGCGTGTTAATGACCACACTTCACAACCCAACGAGCTCATGTGGCAAGCGAGCAAATCGCCCACTTCTTTGTCACCTCCTTGGATGCCACACAGATACATTATAAAACACCTACAGGACACAAAAGACTCGACAAATGGTGCTCTAATGCACAGGTCTCTCTGACTACTGGTTGAACTCCAGAGGCCATGGGGATAATGGGAAGAGAACAAAGCAAAATTCAACACAAATTGTGACATCAGGTATTGAAAACCCTTTCTAAGCGTGCTAATTCGCCAAATGTGTTGGGTGTTGCATGCAAGGAGAAGTTGGGGTTAAACTTTAAATCCAGAACTTTTCACAATGGAACTAACTCAAATTACTTGAATAAGACTGAATTGTGTGCAATGATCACGATCAAAATAAGTTTTGGTTGCAAAATCGACCTGTCACTCGCTAACATCAAACCACGCTATTATCTTCTTTTTGGAAAACTAACTCCAGGCGCCTGGCAGTATTGAGTTTGAGTTTGAGTTTATTTCGAACATGCAAGCATACAACATGATACATCACAATTTCCAGTTTCTCTTTTCAACATGTCCGAAAAGGAGTAGGAAGAAGCAGAGCTTATTTAATGATTTTGTGTGTTTTGTGAAGTTCATTTGGTATTTTACCTTTGATTGTTTTGCACATTGTTACAGGAGCACATCATTAGACAACTCTGAGGTCTGAGTACACTAAATAAACTTGTGGTTATTACACTCAGTAGAATGAGCCTATTAGGCCAGTCAGAAAACTGGGATACTGGGAAAATGCCCTATAGAAAAAAAAATAATATTAGTTATATTTGCTTCTAATGAGCAAAAAAGTTACCAATGGAACAAGTCAAAATTGTCTTGGTAAGATTTCTTGAAGTAAGACATTATATTTAAGATTTAAAAACTTAAGTAATTTTGATATTAGCAATTAGAAATGATTATCTATGCTACCTAGTATTGTGAAGTTTTGTGTCCTATAACGAACTTAAGATGCTCAAAAGTAGTATTTTTTCCTCAGAAGATCTATTGCCTAAAAACAAACTCTTATGTCTCACTGAAAAATGACTATTCAAAAGATAGAGACTTGTATTAAGTTTGTTTAAATATGTTGACCAGAAATGACAAATATTGTATATATTTGGTGACATTTTTAGTTTTCCCACTCCTTACGTCATTTTCAGAAAAGGCACAGCAACAACGGACGATCAAGTAAAAGGGAAATACTTGGGGTGTTGCAATAAAAAATTAATATCTGTCCGATACGAGAAAAAAAAAAACAAGTGTCGAATGGTATCAGCTTCCATGTAAAATAATCGATACAAGCAGTCCTGCAGTGCATTTACTTTTGCAAAGCTGGACAGCCAGTTAACATCTAAATGTCCTCGAATAAGCACACAAGGTTGGCCTTTTTTTTTCTATTTTTCTCAGGTCATTCACAAAAGGTAACATGGTAGGCTATAGTAGATAGCAGCTACACAGCCGCTGAGCACACAATAATACACACGCCAGACATACGTAATTAGTGTCCTTAATTTAAGAATATTGCAGTCCAAAACATCATAATTGTCAATATAAACAAGTATTAAATAACAATAGTTGCATATTACTTACACATACAAAGTCTTCAAGGCAGAAGCGTATTAGAAAGTACTCAGTAACAAACATGTCTGTATCATTTCCCTTACTGTGTCAAGAGGTTAACTTAATTATTAATGTGACCACTACTGTAGTTGTTGCCAACAAAACAAATTACCACTTCACTTTAATTTGAAGAAAGTATCTGTCCGTCATGAGGCTAGTGTTTTTCTTACTCACCATTGTTCTTGAAATAATTTGACTTGGGTGAACCTTTTCAAATTTCCCACACTACAAAATAATAAAAGTATGTACAATGATTCGTGCTGAATTTGGATCAGATTAATATCGGTAACTGTCAATACTCAAGGGTTCAGTATCAGTATTGTATCCAAAGTGATAGGTTTGTATTAGACACCCCAATAAAATACAAACTATTTACATGTAGTGGTGGAAAAAAGTAATTTGCAAATGAATAAAATACTAAAATGTTATGAAAATAAAGTATTTTTGTTAATGTCGATATATTGTAAGTTTTCCAATATATTTTTGCTCCCCTCCCAGAGATTGAGAGCATAGCCTCACAGGATTGACCTTCCAGTGAGAGCTGATCCATCTTAATGAGGGAAGAGAGCAGGCGATCTTCTATCTTAAACGGCGCGTTCCGGGCAGGTGGAGATAACCGCAATAGTATCGGGACCATTCAAAGTAGTTGATTAAATTCCTCCGAGTTCAAGTTTGTCCCGTCTTACCAAGGAAAATGGTCGAATGAGCGTGATCAAGCTGTGCGGAGAGTGATGCCCTACAGTCTTGGCAGGACTCGCCGCATGCAGCATCAGCACAACTCAGCGTTAAGTCTTGCTGAAGGAGAGCGGGAACCAGAGAGAAACTTATTGGGAAGCAGCAATACCAGGCATTAGGAAATGAAAGTAGGAACAAGTTGAGAGACAAGAGATGGAACTCTGGGGAAGTTGGCGACAAAGAAGAGGAGAAGCCTTCCAATTTGAGCTCAAATGTTCTAGTACAGCAATACTACTGGTGTAATTCTTAGAATCACAAACACATTTTGTAGGAAAAACTGCATCTATTTCTATGTTCACTTATGTGATGGAACAATAAACGTTAATAATGATAACAGCTGGAAAACGGTTATTATTACCGTTTAAAATCAAAATCATTGAAAAACTGTGACAACTGTACTTGTATAAACTGTAGCCAGCTCGCGAGCTTTCAGGGGACCTATTATGGGAAACCTGGTACCCGTTTTTCTGTATTTGGGATCTGCATGAGTCCTGGAAATTTGAGATCAAACCATGGAGGCATTATGTTATTTGTAAAACAATCTGGCCGTCCTTCATATTTCCTCTAAATAAGCCCTTTGGAATTTGCCCAATTTGTGAAGTTTTTCCAATTGGTGGCGTCAGCAGATCTCTCCATGTATGACAGGGATTTACCCAAAGAACTTTGGGCGAGTCCGCCATTTGTGAAGTTTTTCCAATTGGTGGCGTCAGCAGATCTCTCCATGTATGACAGGGATTTACCCAAAGAACTTTGGGCGAGTCCGCCATCATAGTCATCCGCCATCATCGGACTATGATCGGACTATGATGGCGGACTCGCCCAAAGTTCTTTGGGTAAATCCCTGTCATACATGGAGAGATCTGCTGACGCCACCAATTGGAAAAACTTCACAAATTGGGCAAATTCCAAAGGGCTTATTTAGAGGAAATATGAAGGAAGGCCAGACTCGCTGGCGGGTTGTAGTCAATGAGTTTCTTGTTTTTTCCTCTATTCTCTTGTATTGGGGCAGACTGGCTCGTATGCATCCTACGCTGTTGCCATTTCTAATACAAAGTAGCGTATACTTCTAACTTATATCTGTCAGTAGACCCGATATAGAAGCGCTAAAAACTACAACAAAGATGACGGGGAAAAGACGCTGCCGAAGTTGAGGCACATAAATTATCACTATCCACAAAACGGCACATCCTGGAGACAGTCAGAAAGCAATTTGAAGGTGGTCTATGAAACATAAATCTATGCAAAATTTGGACCAAAGAACCACCATGACATTTTATGTAGACCACAAGGAAGTGTTTTAAATGTAGAGAAGAAATCTTAACATGACCCCTTTAAATGCTAACATGAAACCACATATTTCCCCCCATTAAAAAAACAACATAACCCAATCTAAACTTGTATAAAAAAAATGAGAATTAATAAAAACAATTATTTCATTTGTTACACATTGTTCATTAAAATAAATCTTAAAGTGCTACAGTACAAACTAATATTCAAAACAATAAAAGCTTAACCATTAAACCATATGAAATGCTAAGACTAAAACACTTACCACTATCAGTGAAGCATAAACACAAAACATGCAATGTGTCTATTTGTTTTAATTAATAAAAATATAACTTGGTTAAAAGATTTTAGTTTGTATAAGTACTTTTTGAGCACATGCAACAATACCACGGTAATTATGTTGACGATAACCGTGATATGAAATTTTCATATTGTTAGATCCCTAGTACACTTTGGAACTGACACTCAACTTCCAGACCTTGAAGCTAAAACATGAAAGGCTACAGGTGGCCCAGGGGTTAACGACCCATTGTGCATACTTTACTACAAATTAATGGCAAATTTATTGTCATAATGGCTTTAAAGAATAACAGATGGTCGCTCAGAGAAGTTATGATCTTTTAGCGTGATAAAGAGAGCAGCAAGAATGAGGAAAAAGTCTGACAGCACTAAAGGGAAGGTCAAACAAATGCAAGCAGATGTTAAAAGGCGCGGCATAAGTGTTTGTAAAAGATGGAACTCTTAACTAAAATGTAGGGAATGCTGAAATTCTATAATCAAACTCCCTGTCGTTTCCCAAACGTCCCCAGTCCACAGTGTGCAAGCCTTTCACTCTGATTCAGACAACCTGCAGGGACAACGGTCCCCCAAGGGCACCCAGCGTGTCAGCTCTGATTAAGCCTGCACTCCGCTTGCACAGCAGACATCTTCCACAGGGGGGCAAGAGGTGCGGCGGGGAAAGAAACTACTCGCGGCCGGCAATAAATCGCCGCAGGCAGCCGGGCCCCAAACAGATGCCGGCTGGTGGGGCCTGCCAGTTCGCGTGCCAGCACCATGATGAGCGATGGCGCCGTTCCAGAACGGGAGTCTGCCACCCACACAGGCGCAGGTGGAGGCATCGTTAAGGTCCAATGCGAAGAGAGTGGTGCCTCCTGAGGCCAGGGAAAAGTGATATTGATGGAGGTACTTCTGCAGTCTACTGCTTCATTGAGCAAATATGAAAATGAATACGGCCTTCCGTGCGTTGCGCTCGCGCACGACAGCGTCTCTTAATGGCGGTCACTACAGGCTGACAGACGCCATCTGTTTGTAATTTTATTCCTGGTTAATGTTGACTGTTTTACTACAATCCACACGCCGTCTTCTAAACGATCCAACTTGTTTGTCTGCTGCCAAGTCGGCAAACTCAATTAATGTTTGTTGTTTGTTAATGTTGATTTGGAAGTTAGAAAATTGGCTGACCCTTGCCAATTTAGACATGATCAGTGGCAAATGAATCCTGTAAGGGATGATATTATATTGGCGCGCACTTTTTTAAAAGTATTTCTCATTGCCAGGAAATGAAGCGATGGTGCAGAAAGCAAGTCTTTGAGGCAAAACAAGGCTGGGAATTGACTAATTGGTTTTTCAAGTTGCCAGGTAGATTTTTGCAAATGAGCTTTTTCTTGGCATCTGCGATTATCAAGTAAAACCATTGAGCAGAATCGGCTTGTCTTATGTTACAGTAACAAATCCTCATAATGTGCTTATAAATATATTACAGTTACATCTTTTACTTACACTAATTCAAGAGCCATAGCTTTATCAGCCATTTTTAAGTATTATTTTATAATATAATTTTGTAAGGACCCCAACTGATAAATGGTAACGGTGGATTATTAGGATAAATGGTATTCTGGGCTGTTAAAAAAAACAACAATGTACACCAAACCCAACTGAAAAATGTGTTACAAAACGGTAATACGATCTGAACCCTCCTAATAATAACAACCCATCTATTTATTAACAATTGATATTAAAGACTTAAAGGTAGAGTAGGTCGTGCTGAAACTGGAGGGTTGGTTTCAGACCCTGCTACTTTCATCCCAGACACTGCCGTTGTGCCCTTGGGCAGGACACTTTCAACGAGCTTGTGTCCAGTCCCGCCCACATTGGGGTCTAAATATTTGGTCGTCTGTGGCTATGAATATATAACCTGACTCTCACCAGATCCTTGTAGTTCGCTGAGCTCCACACAAGGATCTGGGCTCGAGGGCATTGCAAACTCCTTCAAGATAGCAAAAAATAATGAACCAATCAGGATCGCTGGGCGGGATTTCATAGATTTGACGTAGCGCCGAAGCGACTGTTTGATTCAAACAACATTGATTCTGCTATTGCAACTGTTTAGCGACATCGATCGTCTACTGACATTGCTGCGTTGTTTCAGTAAAAGTTATATAACTTTTCGCTCTGTTGTTATCCAATATGGCAACTGCTCTGTTTTGGACTTCCCAGCGTCGCTCTCATCAGTGTCACGGGTTGATTTCGATGTGAGCGGTTGAAGTAGCACGTCATTCAAGATAACGGACAAGTGGTTTATCCAATCACATACAATGATTTTTTTAAAAGGCCCCGTCTTCTGAAATACATCTCCCATTGAGAAGTCCCAGATCCTTGTGTGGAGCTCAGCGAACTACAAGGATCTGGCGAAAGTCAGGTTAACGAATGTAGCTTCCCAACGCTAGTGTGTGCCAGTGGAGAGGATAATTACTGGTTTTCACTGTAGAGTGTTTAGGGCAGTGGTCCCCAACCGATTGGTACCGGGCCGCGCAAGAAATTTAATTTAAAAAAAAAAATAATAATAAATATATATATATATATTTTTTAAATTAAATCAACATAAAAAACACAATATATACATTATATATCAATATAGATCAATACAGTCTGCAGGGATACAGTCCGTAAGCACACATGATTGTATTTCTTTATGAAAAAAAAAAAAAGAAAATAAAAAATAAATTCCCCCCTTCCCTCCCGGTCCATGGGACAAATTTTCAAGCGTTGACCGGTCCCCAGCTACAAAAAGGTTGGGGACCACTGGTTTAGGGTGTCTTGAAAGGTGCCAAATACAAACCCCGTTTCCATATCAGTTGGGAAATTGTGTTAGATGTAAATAAAAACGGAATACAATGATTTGCAAATCATTTTCAACCCATATTCAGTTGAATATGCTACAAACACAACATATTTGATGTTCAAACTGATTTTTTTGTGTGCAAATAATCATTAACTTTAGAATTTGATGCCAGCAACGCATGACCAAGAAGTTAGGAAAGGTGGCAATAAATACTGATAAAGTTGAGGAATGCTCATCAAACACTTATTTGGAACATCCCACAGGTGAACAGGCAAATTGGGAACAGGTGGGTGCCATGATTGGGTATAAAAGTAGATTCCATGAAATGCTCAGTCATTCACAAACAAGGATGGGGCGAGGGTCACCACTTTGTCAACAAATGCGTGAGCAAATTGTTGAACAGTTTAAGAAAAACCGTTCTCAACCAGCTATTGCAAGGAATTTAGGGATTTGACCATCTACGGTCCGTAATATCATCAAAGGGTTCAGAGAATCTGGAGAAATCACTGCACGTAAGCAGCTAAGCCCGTGACCTTCGATCCCTCAGGCTGTACTGCATCAACAAGCGACATCAGTGTGTAAAGGATATCACTACATGGGCTCAGGAACACTTCAGAAACCCATTGTTAGTAACTACAGTTGGTCGCTACATCTGTAAGTGCAAGTTAAAACTCTCCTATGCAGGGCGAAAACCATTTATCAACAACACCCAGAAACGCCGTCGGCTTCGCTGGGCCTGAGCTCATCTAAGATGGACTGATACAAAGTGGAAAAGTGTTCTGTGGTCTGACGAGTCCACATTTCAAATTGTTTTTGGAAACTGTGGACGTCGTGTCCTCCGGACCAAAGAGGAAAAGAACCATCCGGGTTGTTATAGGCGCACAGTGTAAAAGGCAGCATGTGTGATGGTATGGGGGTGTATTAGTGCCCAAGACATGGGTAACTTACACATCTGTGAAGGCGCCATTAATGCTGAAAGGTACATAGAGCTTTTGGAGCAACATATGTTGCCATCCAAGCAAGGTTACCGTGGACGCCCCTGCTTATTTCAGCAAGACAATGCCAAGCCACGTGTTACATCAACGTGGCTTCATAGTAAAAGAGTGCGGGTACTAGACTGGCCTGCTTGTAGTCCAGACCTGTCTCCCATTGAAAATGTGTGGCGCATTATGAAGCCTAAAATACCACAACGGAGACCCCCGGACTGTTGAACAACTTAAGCTGTACATCAAGCAAGAATGGGAAAGAATTCCACCTGAGAAGCTTAAAAAATGTGTCTCCTCAGTTCCCAAACGTTTACTGAGTGTTGTTAAAAGGAAAGGCCATGTAACACAGTGGTGAACATGCCCTTTCCCAACTACTTTGGCACGTGTTGCAGCCATTAAATTCTAAGTTAATTATTATTTGCAAGAAAAAATAAAGTTTATGAGGATTTGCAAATCATTGTGTTCCGTTTATATTTACATCTAACACAATTTCCCAACTCATATGGAAACGGGGTTTGTAAATCCAATACATTGTTATTATAAATGACAATAATTAGATGCAATCTTCGTATTCCTATCGTTTTGGTGACCCCCTGAAAACTCCCACACTCACCCTCCTTTGCAACCTAGCAGTCACTTGACAAGTTCGCTACAAGGTTCTGCGCGTTGACCTCATTAACTTCACCGAATCACTTGGCGGACGAGCTTGCCACGGGCACGCTGAGACGGCAGCCTGGCGGTGTAAGTGCGCTCATATCTCATGACAAGGTAGCGCTGTGCCTGGACAGCCACAGCATTTTCACAAACAACTACAGTGTTGTTTACATCCGCTGCTGTAACATCTTGTGTCATTTACACTTTGTAATCTACTTGTCATTTTCAAGTTAAACAAGAGCAGCAGTGTATGGATTTTTGTTTAGTTTTTTACCCGGCGGCCTGAAAAAAAAAACAGGCATCTGCATGTGTTGTGCTTGACAGTTTTGCAGGCGTGCGGAGAAAAAAGATGAATAATAATAATAATAGAATAGCTAAAAGGAAGCAACATACCGGTTGTTGTTTCAATTGGACATTTTGCCCCCGAGGCTGTCGGTGCGGCATCTTCCCTTCAAGAGAATTTATTATGGTGTACCTGCACCTCCAAAGTGCAGAAGCCAAAAGAGTGCGCGGAGGCTGGACTTTGCATTTTTAAACACTACTTCCCTTTGCTCTTTGTCACTTTGTTTTTGCTCAATGCGCTGATTTCAGACTACTCTGATCTTACATATGCATTCAAGCAGGAACAAGCTCCTCAAAACTTTGCTGACGGTTGCTGGGAACCGTTATAAAAAAGACAGGGCAGATATGGATTTGGCAGCTTTAGATTTGTTTTATAAGCCAGCTATTCAGGGCTATTCAACTACATAATGAATAGAGCCACAGTTTCAAGGGTCCAAGGGTTCAGGTGTCGGACACTGGAATTTGGATGCTTCGTCAGAAAATGCCCCCGCAGGTTATATTCCTTTGAAACTACTTAATTGCAAAGTTAACACATCGGCTTTCACACTGCACGGTCAATAAATTCATTATTCGACCCTTGTTACTCGTTTTCAGCGTGTGCAATGAGAGTTTTGTGCTACGTGTGTTAAACAAGCTTTGAATAAGGTACGACCACAAATACAGAAGACATCACAAAGTCACAATTTCAATACAAAACAAACTAAATATCTTTATGCACAATAATTTTAATATTTGCAATTTATTTAGATTTTTTTCAGGGTCGATGGTGCCATTTTTGGTTTGAATGAGTAGTCTTCTTCTACTTGCCCCACTGCTTCTTCATTGTGACACATATCCCTTGCTGTCGCCCCGTGCGGGGTGGTGGGAGTACTGCATACATGAACAACCCTCGTTCAAATGGTTTCATCGAGGCTATTTGGGTGATGTTCTGCAGGCTAAATGAAAAGCTTTGCGGGCCGGATGTGGTCCGCGGGCCACCCGTTGAATAGGTATGCCCTACACAGTACATTACTGTGTTATACTTACGTATAAAATACTACACGGTTTAGCTCCAGCCTATCTCGCCGATTGTATTGTACCATATGTCCCGACAAGAAATCTGCGTTCAAAGAACTCCGGCTTATTAGTGATTCCCAGAGCCAAAAAAAAGTCTGCGGGCTATAGAGTGTTTTCTATTCGGGCTCCAGTACTCTGGAATGCCCTCCCGGTAACAGTTAGAGATGCTACCTCAGTAGAAGCATTTAAGTCCCATCTTAAAACTCATTTGTATAATCTAGCCTTTAAATAGACCCCCCTTTTTTAGACCAGTTGATCTGCCGTTTCTTTTCTTCTCTCCTCTTCTCCCCTGTCCCTTGCGAGGGGGAGTTGCATAGGTCCGGTGGCCATGGATGAAGTGCTGGCTGTCCAGAGTCGGGACCCCGGGTGGACCACTAGCCTGTGCATCGGTTGGGGACATCTCTGCGCTGCTGACCCGTCTCCACTCGGGATGGTTTCCTGTTGGCCCCGCTGTGGACTGGACTCCCGCTGATGTGTTGGATCCACTGTGGACTGGACTTTCACAATGTTATGTGAGACCCACTCGACATCCATTGCTTTCGGTCTCCCCTAGAGGGGGGGGTTACCCACATATGCGGTCCTCTCCAAGGTTTCTCATAGTCATTCACCGACGTCCCACTGGGGTGAGTTTTTCCTTGCCCGTATGTGGGCTCTGTACCGAGGATGTCGTTGTGGCTTGTACAGCCCTTTGAGACACTTGTGATTTAGGGCTATATAAATAAACATTGATTGATTGATTGATAGGGGACACCTTGACTCCAACCAACACGCTGTCCCATCACAGCTACAATACCATCCCTAAATGTGCACTTTTAAATAAGCCATATGTCTACATGCCTTTTGTGGCGCTACTGTGCCTCATAGAAAGAACCCTGGCCCGCCAACTGGTCTCATCTATTTTTTTTTCTTCTTCTCTGATTTAAAGGTTATCTCCATCCATCCTGTCCGTCTGGGGCCCTTCGGCCAACGCAGGCAGACCACCACAAGTGTGAGCGCGGCCGATAAGAGGATGCGAACAGATGAGGTAAGGGCAGGAAAGGGGGAGGGTGCAGAGATTTAGAGGTCCATCATGGCACCGAGAGCGACCTTGGTTGGTAATATTGTTCATGAACGCAGTGCTCTTGGGAGGAGACAAAAGACCTGCTCTGCATGGCCAATCCTGTTATATAGAGAGAGAAAGGTAGACATGTTTGTACTGGTCTGCCTGTAACGGTTAGGACTTCATCCTGTTTTTTCCAGTTAATCCCTGGACTCACCGCCTCCATTTCACTATGCGCCACTCCTCCGTTAATAACTAATAGAAGGAACATTAAGGGGGTAAAACGGTGAGGATATCTACAGTACATCCCTCTGGCATCTCCTTATCTGCGTGTAGGACAAGAGACGGCACGTGTCGTCCTCTCGGTGACTTCATTCTATTAATGTAGCCTTGGGAGGATCCCACTGTTAGAAGCTTTCACAGCATATGCACACATGCTGCAGCAATGTGTGTTTAGCGTCAGAGCCTGTTTATGTTTGCCAACCACACATGTAAGACGACGTACAAGGAGATACATGTAAAGACAAACGCGTGAATAATAGATCATCATCGCATCTAGTAATGCTGTGGTCTATCTGCATACATGCAAAGTAGTAAGAAGCTTTCCTCTGCTATTGTGACTCAATTCTGCTGCTGTATATTTAGTGCCTTGTTTGCAGTTTGAGTCTTAGCGCATTGTGTTGCAGCCTCAGCATACATGCAAGTTATCTTACCACTCATAATCCACATAATGAATTGCATTAGCCTCATTTCCACGTACACCCTCCAGTCAACACTGAAACAAAATGTCCTTCCAGATAATTCATTATGGCCCAAACTGGCAATTTTACCTAGAAAAGCTTCCCTCTTCACTAATTTTGAGTGCTGCAATTTGTCACGTGACAACCTCTGAGGAAAGCAACAGTTGTAGCCGAAAACCTCTTTGGATTAATTTTGAGTGATTTTCCGTGTTTCTCATTGCTTATTCCCCCTTCATTTTTTCCCAATTAATAACAATAATATTGATGATTGATTGCATTTATATAGAGCCTTTACAATGAGAGCCCATTATTCTTTCATTGCAATGCACACGTGGAGGTGGTAAGCTAAATCTGTAGCCTTGGCTGCTCTCGGGTCGACTGACAGGAACGGCCTCTCTGACCATCACCAAATATTAATTTATGTTCACGGCGTGGTGAAGTTGGGAGAGTGGCGAAGTTGGGAGAGTGGCCGTGCCAGCAATCTGAGGGTTACTGGTTCAATCCCCACCTTCTACCATCCTAGTCACATCCGTTGTGTCCTTGAGCGAGACACTTCACCCTTGCTCCTGATGGGCCTGGTTAGCGCCGTGCATGGCAGCTCCCGCCATCAGTGTGTGAATGTGTGTGTGTGTGAACGGGTGAATGTAGAAATAGTGTCAAAGCGCTTTGAGTTCCTTAAAAAGGTAGAAAAGCGCTATACAAGTACAACCCATTTACCATACATCAATGCGGGCTGGGCTTCACTGGAGCAAGGTGAGTGAAGAAAAAATGCTAGCGCTATCTAAAACTCGAACAAATGCGTAATGATATACAGTATGTTCACTTTAAGTGTCTTCTTATATCCGTCTAACAATTTCTCCCTAAGCAAGTCAGAGCTTTTTTTCCATATTACTCACATGTACACCAATGACTTGGAGATGTAGCTATGACAGACAAGGTGTCTTCAAGGTTAGCATGTTTGCAAACAAAGAAAACGTTTTGATGATGCTTTCTTTAACTGTGATTAACGAAGCAGAGTCATCAAAGTAGCCAAGTAGCTAAAAAAAACTTTTTTTTCTATTGCAATCCACCTGTTATTTTATTGATATCCATAAACCATAATCCATATACCTGCTCAGTGGACTTGTGGTTAGAGTGTCCGCCCTAAAATTGGTAGGTCGTGAGTTCAAACCCCGGCCGAGTCATACCAAAGACTATAAAAATGGGACCCATTATCTCCCTGCTTGGCACTCAGCATCAAGGGTTGGAATTGGGGGTTAAATCACCAAAATGATTCCCGAGCGCGGCCACCACTGCTGCTCATTGCTCCCCTCACCTCCAAGGGGGGAAAACAAGGGGATGGGTCAAACGCGAGAGTAATTTCACCACACCTAGTGTGTGTGTGACCATCAGTGGTATTTTAACTTTTAAATATCAACAATTTGGTATTAAAATACATTTAAATCAAACAGTGAAGGTTAAAGCGGAGGCAATTAATTCAACAGACTAGTGCTATTTATTGATGCAGCATCAGCGATGGTCGCTCAATATGTAAAGGCTTCGGCATGACAACAAACAGCATCTGTAACACTTTTGACTGCCTGTGCATGATTGGCATGGCGGCCGTGGAAAAGCAACAATGTGCATAATTATCATCATAACTAATGATGATTCATGGCCTGTTTTCCCACAGATCAGCGATGCAAACAGATTGTGCTGTGATTGGGGCGGGTACGTTTGTCCCTGTGCACCAAACTGGAGGGCACCCAGTTCTCAAACACAAATGCCTGAAGAAAACTCCTCCCGCGCACGCACGCACACACACACACACACAGCACTCGTATTTCTCTGGCTAATTTCAGTCCAGCAGCTACACAAACATCATTAATCAAGCTGACTAAGATTAGTCACTAGCAAGGCCCCCTACCTGTTTATTATAATTAAATCTATGTTGGAGCCATCGCATGGACTCCAGAGAAGAATGGCAGAGTTTTGCAAAAAAGATGACAAAAGTAACAAAAAGTTATTAAAAAGAATGACAAAAAATATGTTCTAAGCAAGCAAGAAAACTAGGTTAAAAGTGCAAAAAATCCTTCTTTGTATCTTACTTTGTGATATTTTACTAGGAACAGCTATGACATAAAGCAAACCATCTTTACTTCCCTATATGGAATCTAGAAAAGATAGGAGAGGCTGGAATAGTTTGATATTTGATTTATGTCAAGATACTGGATGAACACACTACTAGCAAGCAAAGCAGCAAAAACCTTGCTTTTATCCCCTAAGCTAACGTGACATGGTAATGGTTCATAAAGGGAAAGTAAATTGGGAGAGGGAAGTTTATGACCGTGGTGCATTGGGAGGGAGGGCGCCAAGGGAAGGACTGTACAGCACTGCTATATGGTCTGTGTGTGGAGGAATACATGTCTTTCTTTCGCTGGGAGTAAAAAGAATAAAAAATATATGTGTGTATATATATATATATATATATATATATATATATATATATATATATATATATATATATATATATATATATATATATATATATATATATATATATATATATATATCCTCTCATGCTGTTCCAATGAATAAAAATTACAGAAGCCACACAAATTTGATTATCAGAATTGAATTTGGCCACGTCTTTTACAGTTTACCCGCCCTCGGGGACTGTGGCCCAGCAGAAAGGATCCATGTCAATTTTAAAATGATCTGTCCTATAACAATGACTGTTTCAGCGGCCGCAGACATTCTGGCTGCATTGATTGCCATTTGAATAGAGGAACGACGCTGGAGGGACAAGATGGGAACGGTGAATAAAACATGAGAGGAATATTGAGATGTGGTTGTAAGGCTGTCCACCTTTGCACACACCACCTTGCCACACCTGGCAGCTGCAAGAGAGTGGCAGTCATTTGTTCATTTGTTGTCAGTAGATACATTAATTTCTCTTATTTAAAGTGCTAATTATTTGTTGGCGCTACAATGCTAATGAGCAATGGATGCAGAATGCAGCGTGAAAGAAGTTGTTCAGCATGCTTGGAATTACGATAAAACACTCATCGCACCAAGAAAATAAGTTCTCAAAGTCAATTACATTTATCACATTCCGAAGAAAGAGGTGCTTACACTTTTCTTATTAATTATTTCCAACAGGCCAGCAGGTTCTTCAATGCTTGATGATGGAGTCCAAGCGTGGCCATAAAACACCACAGCAACAGGCTTCAGAGAGTTTACCTAGGGCTGTGAGCGTTACTATAGCCAGCATTCATAAACATAAGGTACAGGTAGTGCCTTATCGTCAGGGTATTCAGACGAATAGGGTCCCCAATCACCGCAAGATGCAACTTTGCCGCGCAAAACCATCTGTCGAAATTGATGATAGAGAAACTGACCATTTAAAAAAATAACTAAATAAATCTATGTAAATTCATATACAGTATTTTTCCAGGAACAATGTGTTTTCTTGTACAAAATAATATACACTGGTACCTTGTTTTTTTTCTATACCCCACTTTGACGACAAACTTTCACCGAAAGTTTGTCCCACTTTTTTGTATACTATCTCGGTTATCGTACGACCACACAACAAACTAGTCGTTCTGCCCGTGTTTCCTTCTCCGGACGGAATATTTGTGGGTGTCGAAAGTAAGGCTGGTCCGATTAAACAATATCAATATATATCGCTATAGCAACATCATCAATACCATCCATCCATCCATTTTCTACCGCTTGTCCCTTTCGGGGTCGCGGGGGGTGCCTGGACAAGTCGCCACCTCATCACAGGGCCAACACAGATAGACAGACAACATTCACACTCACATTCACACACTAGGGTCCATTTAGTGTTGCCAATCAACCTATCCACAGGTGCATGTCTTTGGAGGTGGGAGGAAGCCGGAGTACCCGGAGGGAACCCACACAGTCACGGGGAGAACATGCAAACTCCACACAGAAAGATCCCGAGCGCAGGATCGAACCCAGGACCTTTGTATTGTGTGGCAGACGCACTAACCCCTCCTCCACAGTGCTGCCCCAATATAAAATGCGTTTGATAAAATATTTGAATATTATTATTCAATAATATTTTTATATTTTTTGGTTAAAAAAAAAATGAAATTATTATGCAAGGTTCTTTTCATGAAGTCACTCGTGATTTGGGAACCCAGAAAACAGGAAACAGGAAGTGTCACTGAGCAATGGGAGGAACACAATCGTGTAACAGTATCAACAACCATTTGGTTGCGCCGTCTTTCTGTGTCCCTGTGGATTTTTTTGCATGGAGTGAGAAGAGAAACTGTGATATTTTGATATATCAACTCAATAACGGAAACTTGGCTTTAGTTTTGTTGGTTTAAATGCAGACGGTGCGACAACATATTGACACTTCCATTGTGTTGGTTTAATTAGTTGCTTCCAAAATAACTCCATGTAGTGTTCAATAGCTTATACACTACTGCCATATAGTGTTTCAAATCTACAACTACCTTCAAATCTACTTTAATTGTGTTACCTTAGCCGTGCTCATCCTACCTGGTTACCAGATGTCAGGGTTGTCCCTGACAGTTTGGTCAAGTTTTATTTTTTCTCTGTTTGTTTTATTTCCTGTCAGCACTCTTATTTTGGTTCAGTTTCCTGTTTGTCTCTCTGAGTGCTGTCCCCTCAGCTGTGGCTGATTGGCACCGGGCCACACCTGGTGCCAATCAGCCAGCTGCTATCTATACCTGCCCTGCCCTCCAGTCGCTGCTGGATTATTGTCATTTATACTTGTTGTTGTAGCTCTGTCTACTTCTGTCCACTCTGCTCCTGTCATAGTTCATCCTGCTCGTTTCTTGCCACATGAGTTTTGTTTATTCGTGTCACAGTAAGTGTTTTTGTTTCTTGTCCATAGTTTAGCTTTTGTGCTAGTTTCTGTTCATAGCCAAGTTTGTTCTCCGCCTTGTGCGCGCCTTTTGTTTGTACCCTTTTGTTTGTTTTTGGTTATAGAGTTTAATTAAATCATGTTTTCTCGCACAATGCCTACCGCCTTCTCTGCATCTTGGGGTTCGTCACCAACAAACTCTGACACCAGACACCCTCTCCATTGACAAATAGCACCTTTGGTAAGTTGGAAATTGTTTTTCTGTATTTATTGGCAGGCTTAAATAATTCATAAAAAGTCGCAATAATTATTAATATCGATCAATATAAAAAACACATATCAAGATATAGTTTTTAGCCCTATCGCCCAACTCTAGTCTAAAGTAAACTACTCGAATTTACATCATTTCTTATGCACCTACGATTGGGTCTTTTTGCTTCGTTTTTTTTTTTTTTTACAATTCGGTCTACGACGGACCTCTTGGGATTGACTACTGACGAAAACTGAGTACAGAGTGACCTCAGATACTGCAGGAATTACATTCCAACATTCCAAACAACCCCATTTAAGGTGAATTTCCAAAGTAGGAACAATATTTAATTGATAATATCTGTGAATTACATGCATTTTAAGTCTTTCAAAGCTCTCCCCAAAGCCTGTGCACACTTACAAACATGCTCATAAAACACTTCATACACACGAACACCTTCAACGGTACTCTGAAATCCGTGATACGCTGAGGCCGTAGAAAGTGAACCGTGAAATGTTGAGGGAACACTGTACACCTGTAAAACCACTTTATTATATTCTGATGTCACACACGGCTTTAAGCACAGCTGAGCATACGTTTTACAGTTTTTCATCTTTTACCAATCAGAGAGAGGTTTGACAGAAACAAGTGGTGGTCTTAAAAAAATTAGGCACCACTGCTGTATTTACATTTGATGATAATGGTTGGCCAATGTCAGCTCATTAGCAACATTTGCAAAGTTTTAAGGTCCATGTTAGCAGTGCTTGTTGCACGGCAAATTGATGAATACACAACAGGTAAAGGCAGGTCATGTGGTTGAATATTCATCCATGCCCAGAGTTGAACCAAAGTTAAGATGTTAGGAGGCGCTAAATGTTTATCTCTGTGCTAAAAGCAGACGGACCTGATTCAGCAGATTGTATGAAAGCTGTTCTTACTTTCAGAGCTACTGAAATTAATTTAGTGCATCTCATAACATGCAATCATGTAAATACAACAAATACCAATGTGGCTGCCAGCCAAAAACATTTAACGGAGCTCCTTGATTTTCCATTAGTGGGACAAGCGGTAGAAAAGGATGGATGGATGGATTCAACGCTAAAAATCACAGGTGACTCTCTAACCCCGTAGCTCGGCACAATTTCTACTGCCTGGTTTTGAAGTCAGGGAGAGGAAAATCACTGCCCACTTCCTTCAAAAGTCCTGCAAAAGAAACGATGCATAAACGACAGCTCTCTCGCTGTAATGAAGCGTGGTGGTGGTGGTGGTGGTATTGGTTGCCTGGAGCACCATGGCAACTGGGAGAAAGAAAACAGAGAGCCGTAGGTTCAAGGACACGGCAACAAATGATCCCTTGAGATGCCGGTGCTTTTGTGGGGTTCCTTACTTAAATTGTTTGTGAAATGATTCCAGGAAAGATTATAGCAGCGGACTAATAAAGACCAGAGGGTGGGAAGAAAGCTAAAAAGGGTGAGCCCAGATACAAGAGAGAATACAGAAGATATGATGAGAGAAGATCAAGGAAGATGTCTATCAGATCCCCAAATCATATCATTCATGGTTCCATGCCTAACACAATAATCACTCACCAAGAGCTCTCCAGAGACCAGACACATCACAAAAGGAACCCTTCCCCAAAAAAGACCACTTCTATGGTTTGTCGTTAATCTTGCAAGAATGGCGTCAACAAGATATCAATGATCTCAAGTACTTTTGTTGTTTTCTAATTGTGTTGTATGATTAACCATGATTTTACAAAACCCAAAACCAACTAAGTTGGCACGTTGTGTAATTCAGAAAATGCTAAAATGGTAAATGGGTTATACTTGTATAGCGCTTTTCTACCTTTTTAAGGAACTCAATGCGCTTTGACACTATTTCCACATTCACCCATTCACACACACATTCACACACTGATGGCGGGAGCTGCCATGCAAGGCGCTAACCAGGACCCATCAGGAGCAAGGGTGAAGTGTCTTGCTCAAGGACACAACGGACATGACTAGGATGGTAGAAGGTGGAATTGAACCAGTAACCCTCAGATTGCTGGCACGGACACTCTCCCAACTTCGCCACGCCGTAAATAAAAACAGAATACAATGATTTGCAAATCCTTTTCAACTTATATTCAATTGGATAGACTGCAAAGACAAGCTATTTATTGTTCGAACTGAGAAACTTTTTTTTTTTTTTGCAAATAATCATTAACTTAGAATTTAATGGCAGCAACACAGGGGCATTTTTACAACTGTGTTACATGGCCTTTCCTTTTAACAACACTCAGTAAACGTTTGGGAACTGAGGAGACCAATTTTTGAAGCTTTTCAGGTGGAATTCTTTCCCATTCTTGCTTGATGTACAGCTTAAGTTGTTCAACAGTCCAGGGTCCCTGTTGTCGTATTTTACGCTTCATAATGCGCCACACATTTTCAACGGGAGACAGGTCTGGACTACAGTCAGGCCAGTCTAGTACCCGCACTCTTTTACTATGAAGCCACGCTGTTGTAACACGAGCAGAATGTGGCTTGGCATTGTCTTGCTGAAATAAGCAGGAGCTTCCATGAAAAAGATGTTGCATGGATGGCAACATATGTTGCTCCAAAACCTGTATGTACCTTTCAGCATTAATGGCACCTTCACAGATGTGTAAGTTATCCATGCCTTGGACACTAATACATTCCCATACCATCAAAGATGCTGGCTTTTGAACTTTGCGCCTATAACAATCCGGATGGTTCTTTTCCTTTTTGTTCCAGAGCAGTGGTCCCCAACCTTTTTGTAGCTGGGGACTGGTCAACGCTTGAAAATTCGTGGCTGAAGTGGAATTTAATTTTATTTAATTTTTTTTTTTTTCATAAATAAATACAATCATGTGTGCTTACAGACTGTATCCCTGCAGACTGTATTGATCTATATTGATATATAATGTATATATTGTGTTTTTTATGTTGATTTAATTAAAAAAAATATATATATATATATATTTTTTTTTGTTTGTTTTGTTTCTTGCGCGGCCCGGTACCAATCGGTTCGCGGACCGGAACCGGGCCGCGGCCCGGTGGTTGGGGACCACTGTTCCAGAGGACACGACGTCCACAGTTTCCAAAAACATTTTGAAATGTGGACTCGTCAGACCACAGAACACTTTTGCACTTTGCATCAGTCCATCTTAGATGAGCTCGGGCCCAGCGAAGCCGGCGGCGTTTCTGGGTGTTGTTGATAAATGGCTTTCTCTTTGCATTTTAACTTGCACTTAGAGATGTAGCGACGAACTGTAGTTACTGACAGTGGTTTCCTGAAGTGTTCCTGAGCCCATGTGGTGATATCCTTTACACACTGATGTCGCTTTTTGATGCAGTACCGCCTAAGGGATCGAAGGTCCATAATATCATTGCTTACGTGCAATGATCTCTGAACCTTTTGATCACATCCCTAAATTCCTTGCAATAGCTGGTTGAGAAAGGCTGTTCTTAAACTGTTCGACAATTTGCTCACGCATTGGTTCACAAAGTGGTGAGCCTCATCCCATCCAGTTTTGTGAGTGACTGAGCATTTCATGGAAGCTGCTTTTATACCCAATCATGGCACCCACCTGTTACCAATTAGCCTGTTCACCTGTGGGATGTTCCAAATAAGTGTTTGATGAGCATTCCTCAACTTTCTCAGTCTTTTTTGCCACTTGTGCCAGCTTTTTTTTAAACATGTTGCAGGCGTCAAATTCCAAATGAGCTAATATTTGCAAAAAAATAAGTTTTCCAGTTGGAACGTTAAGTATCTTGTCTTTGCAGTCTATTCAATTGAATATAGCTTGAAAAAGATTTGCAAATCACTGTATTACGTTTTTATTTACGATATACACAAACTGCCAACTTCACTGGTTTTGGGTTTTGTATTTTCAATAATAATATAGATTTGACCTTAAAAAGTGTGAGAAAAGCAGTCAAGCATTCACCAACCCAAACCTCAGAGATTGTCGGCCAGACTCATTACACTTGCGGATGCCATGTCACTAGCTATTCTGGAGGTGAAGCTTTGTCCTTGTCTGTTTCTTTAGCGCAAGACGAGATGTAGTTAAATCCCTCCAGGAGTGGGGGGGATGCGCATTGGGATGGGAGCCTTTGTTGTGTGTAATGGATTATTTTATAGTAACATGGAGTTGGACTGCATTGCTGATGGAGAGCAAGCCATTGTTATGGTAAAGTAACTCCATTGCATTCACTGTAGCCTATTTATCTCAGTCAAGTCAACGGTGACCATTGTGTAAAAATCATTCCAATTAAACCATAGCACCTTGACAACAATGAGAATGTCAGGGGGGCAACTTCGCTTTTATACGGCAAATTAAATGTTTTCCTAACAATACATTACATGCAATAATGGTTGTTTTTCTTGGCTCGTATGTTTAGCTTCATAATTCCATGAAGGCCTCCCTGAACGGCTCCTATTTGCTTTTCTAGAAAGGCGGTTCACCCTACTTCCTGAGTGACAGCTAACTAAGCTGACCTGTTGTGGACCATGGGCTGAAAGATTGCAAAGGACGGCAAAGAAAGACTGACAGGGAGAAGAGTCATTGCTTCTAGTTCTCTCCTTTGCCGTCTGGCAGTTTTGCCAAGATCCAAAATTGTTACTGTCAAAATTCACACCGCAATGCTGATACAGAAGTCGCCAAATGACACATACAAGCACATGCACTTGCACTCAACACCCACTCGTGTTGATTGAGCAAAAGGCAGCCAGAGGAGACAAGCACTTCAAAACTACTGAACCACAAAAAAATTACAATTTCATTGTTTGGTGAAGACAACGAGAGGGAACATTTGGGATCATTTAACTGCGGGGTACGATGAGAAGTTAACACCCAAAAAGCCTTTTGGGGGTTGAATAAGCCCTGTCATCAAATCCAAGGCATTCTTTCGAAGCCACAGGAAGCAGCAGCTGCAACACTCTGATTACCATCAATGACACTCCACCCCATCCATCTGATCCCCTGCAAGAACCTGTTAAACCCAAATGAGCTTGCGTGTTAAAACTGGCACCTTGTAAACAGATCCTCTTATCTATACTTTGAGGATAAACAAGAGTGAGCTTATCAAATCTAAAAGGTGAACATACTAATCAGATTTGGCACAGACTCCCATAACTCGCTTCCTGATGCCACCTGTTGCGACACAGCTGAGCGCACTGTTGTTACAACAAAATGAGAGTATTAGCATTAGAGATAGGCAATTATTTCATCCGCAACCGCATCACAAAAGTCGTCATCCACCCGCCATCCACCCGAACCAACATTTTATCAAAACCACACCCACCCGCCACCGGCCCGTTGTTATATATCTAATATAGACGATGCAAGGCATTAGTGAGGTTAGAAAGGAGACTGATCCAATGCAGCAGAGACATTCAATGCGTGCCACGCATTAATGTCTCTTGCAGTTGCAGCAAGCAGAACGATGCTTTTAAGAAGTTAAAAAAATGTTTTAGAAAGACAAGGCCTATATTTTCGTTAGGTAAAAAAAATGTTCTGAATTTATTTCAATGAATATTAACTTGTTAACGTTATAATGCTCAAATAGGGACGAGGGCGGGGTGCACAGTGAACAATTTTGCAACAAAGATGAACCTTTATTGATTGATCTGCAGCCATGACAAAATATCAGACAATCTCCATTGTCAACGACAGGCAGGAAAATAAAGATAAACACATAGCCTATGTTGTAGGCATAGGCATAGGCTCATACATTTTTAAGTTGAAATAAAAAAATAAATAAAAAATGTGCCTCACAAGCCTTAGGCTGTCAATCACGCGCCCAAACTTAAATTATACAACAACATATGTATGTCATCCCTATTTAAACAAAAATAAATTAAATAAATACTAATAATTGAATTATAATGAAAATAGACGATCGCGACAAACAAAGCAGGCTAAATAGCCTTACATTGTAGCCAATCGGAGATGCGCTTCACTTGAAAGCGAGGCCAAATAATTAACACACAGTAGTATATCTCCAATAGAAAAAAACCCCACAATAAACAACGCAATTGCCTTAATTCCTTTGCATTGTAGTGCGCCCAAACAACACATAACCATCACAATTATTCAGCTGACCGAACTCAATATACGTTAGACATGGGCTTATTTGGTATAGCCTAGGTAACGTAGACTAATTCGTTTAACATATCCAACCGTATGTCTACTGACTTTTTTTTTTTCAGCAATATGCAGGAATAAAATGGCACCTACAGTGCCAGGATTCAGGCGAGAGCGCCCGGCCTCTAAAATGCGCCCTGCTGCGCTGAAGGAGCGCTCACTTGCGGCGCTCAATTGTTGCTGGGACACATAGGATTCTCTTTATACATTTACTATGTTTATATATTTCCGAATTGGTTCAACCGCCACCCACCCGAATCTATCTAAAATCTATTTTTTTTCGTCATTCATCCGCCCGACCCGCGGATTACCCGAGGGTGTGTCCGCAGACCGCGCATCTCTAATTAGCATGCCGTGAGTGTCAGGATTTTGCAAAAATACATGCTCTGGGAATAGCCTTTTACACTGGAAGAATGACACTTTCATGGATGACAGTAAGGCTTGCAGTCTTTGTGTTGTTCGAACCCCCATGGAGTCTTCATTGAAACTGGCAATATTAATGCAGCATGCATCGACACTGCAGAGGATTAGGATGTCCGGAGACACCTGCTGCAGAAACATGCAGCCCCCACGAGATGCAACTCGAAAGACATCCTCACGCCAGCCTGTACTGTTGTCAAACAGGAAGTGCCAAAACCACACATGTAAAGTGATGACTTCTTTGGGGGTTAATGCCATGAATCAGCAGCAGTTATTAGCGCTTTCCAAGAAAAGCCCACAGAGATGGCGGTAAAGAAATTTGGTTGAGGGATAAAGAGGGGGTGGTTGAGAAGGAAAAGCTCATTAAAACTACTGTCACTGAACAAATGAACAATAAAAATAGGCACAAGAATGAGCACCAGAGAGCGTGAAAGAAAGGGAAATATAAATGAGAGTCGAGAAGAAAAGCAATGGGGAGGGAGAGGTTTGTGGAGGGAGTGTGGGGGGTTGAAATATGCGCAGCGAGAGTTACAGTACGGATTTTGCAATCCGTCCCTTTCACATAAACCTGTCTCCATAGTGGAATACAATCAGTGAAAATTTTCAATTCCACTGCCGGGCCGCACTCATTTAGATGAGGCATCTGGAGGTCGGTTCTTTTTTATTCTGTCAAACTCCATTCTTGGTACAAGCTGGAGTCTTGTTTTCTTACTGCGCTGCCACTGGCTTCAATGAGAATCAGCCGGCCAGCCGACACTCACCTGAGGAGTTTTAGGGCTGGACTACAGCAAAAGTGTGAAGCGTCAGTCTTGTTTTGGAGCACGTTGAAGGAAACAGAAACATCTCCACAGAGGAAACGTGCAAACTAGGGCTGTCAAAGTTAACGTGATAATAACAAGTTAACGGAAGTTTCCTTTATCTGCACTATTTATTTTATGTGCGTACTGTATGACCCCAAGTCCATATTGTAGCGATGGAAAAGCAGCAGCGTTCAAGGTTATGCTGAGTTACGAGAATAAATAGAAAGCATAAATGGACAAAGAACAAAATATTGTAAATATTGTAATGTTAGACAGCCCTATATATATATATATAAATACATACATATACCTATAGATATACATATATACATATACTAAGGGTGTAACGGTACACAAAAATTCCGGTTCGGTACGTACCTCGGTTTAGAGGTCACGGTTCGGTTCATTTTCGGTACAGTAAGAAAACAACAAAATATTTGTAAACAATGGCTTTATCCTTTTAACATTGGGAACACTATAATAATTCTGCCCAAAAATAGAGATAGCTCTGTGTGTGATGGATGTGAGCCACCACTAGGGTGATGAGTGCAACAGCAGGCAGTCACGAATGTTAAGCATAACAATAACATACACAGGGTCCATTGCCAGGGTTAATGTGGTCAACATACCTGTATATAAAATAAAAACTAAATAAGATAAGGCTCAGAATGGTTTCTTAACAAAACCTTTCTACATATAAAGTGCTTTTTTTGATTGATTGATTGAGACTTTTATAAGTAGATTGCACAGTACAGTACATATTCCGTACAATTGACCACTAAATGGTAACACCCGAATAAGTTTTTCAAAATGTTTAAGTCAGGGTCCACGTTAATCAACATTAAACTGCCTCAAATTGTTGCTCAGATTAAATAAAATGACAAAACTTTTCTTCTACATATAAAAAGTGCAACATTAAACAGTTTCAAGTCAACTCAGCCTCAGATTAACTTTTCTTCCCCCCCAGCCTTTAACCCTGGTGACTTTCACTCAATCTTCATGTTTTTTGCCAGAAAAATCAGTTTATCCACATTGTCTGCAGAAAGAAGAAGTGGGTCAAAATCTAGTTTTTAATGTAATATGGTCTTAAATCTGCTGCTATAAAAACACCAACCGCATTTGTTATTGCTTTAGCCCTGTCTGACTCGCCGAGGAGAGGCTGCATGAATGCGGTGTTTGCACGATGCTCGTCTTTCTCTTCGTTGAAGCGATGTTCACTTGGGGGTGGTGCTGCTTCAAACGGGTTAGCATGTTTGACGTGTTGCCAGAAGCATACCCTACCGCTGCTGAACAATGTCGGCAAACCGCTTTCACTTTGTTGTCGTAGCCCGGTCGCTGCTAGCATGCCGTGTGTTGTGCCTCTGTGTGCATTGTTTACACAACGTGTGGTACGCTACTTAATATGTCCGTGTGGAAACTCGTTCGGTACACCTCCGAACCGAACCGAAACCCCCGTAACGAAACGGTTCAATACAAATACACGTACCGTTACACCCTTAATCTATACACATATATATATGTATATATACATATACATACAATCTCATGTGTTGGTGTGTGTCTACATCCATTTTGGGTTGAGCTATTACAAAAAGCAAAATGTTTACCAAACAAACATTTGCATTGTCAAGTGACCCTCACTTTTGTGAGATTTAAACTACAGAATTTCCGCTTAAAAATGCAACTTGCTTCAGAAGTTTGGACAGTGATTCACTCAATGACCAAGATTCCGCTTTCTTTGTTATCTTTATTTAATTTTTTTAAGTTCACAAGGCCAATAACAGGTGAAAAATGAAAATGTGCTCCAAGAAGCCAAAACAAACTAACATAATCTAAACTTAAATACTTAAATTTCAACTCACTAGAAAATAAATAAAAACTACCTTGAAAATAAATACCAACACTTAAAGTACCAGTAGAGTGGGAAAAACAAGTTACCTCCATATTACCTCCATATTATCATATATATCAGATTTATGACACCAAAAGAATTCCAAAGTTTGGGAGTAGATATGATAAAAATAGTACCCATCTCACAGAGATTTCTGAGCCATTTTTAAAGTTAATGAGGAAGCCAGTCACGCCATCGCGTGATGTCACGCTGAGAACCTAAGAGCCCTTCCCCATCAACAATAATGTTAATCAAGCAGACTTTGTGAGAGCCAACAACGATTACTTTGGGAAAAATTACAATCCAGGACCTCATATTTTTGAGCCCGAACACAAAGAGAATGAGCAATAAGTTTTAGAAGCCGAGTGCTAAACGGATGCAGTTTATTGTGACACTACTAGCATTAGCATCATTGCTAGGTGCTAAACATACAAACCAACCATAACAAACCATATAAAACAAACACTTACTGAAATATTTCCACTCTCTTTGGGATGTCGACCGACGGGACGCTCACATAATTCCGTTTAGATGAAAATTTAATCACAATTCTCATGAAGGATTCAAAAAAAGTTGCTGCAATAAGCGTCTTTTTGTGTCTTTTTCGCCACCTCCGAGATGTGAAAGTCGACCAGCCTCTCGGTCCATGGTCACATTGGACTACTACCAGGTGAGAGATGCATGGATTATAATCTAGAATTTACTTTTAGAAAGCTTGAGACGAAGCAGAAGCAGCCACCGTCTCAGTGTGTCAACAATAGCAGCGTAAGCTAGCATTAGCTCACTGCTATCAATGCGCCGCTAAAATAGTACGTCTGCATTGGCACTTATTAAAACAATATCGCTGATATTTGGTTAAATTTCAGGTCATGACATGTAAATGGAGTATTGTTTGCGGTTTCTGGATGTTTTTAGAGAGTAATGAGCGCAACAGAGGACCCTCGATGTGTTGACTCAATTGTTAGCTATATATTTATGACTTTGAATGCATTAAAAAAGCCAAAGATATGTGCTTCTTGACGTACATAAGGATTGTTAATGATAAACAGCAAATCTCTTTCAAAGTCTTGCGTATTTACAGTATGACTGATCTAATAACATGGTCAGAGTGCAGAAGCGCTACTACAGTGACGTAGAATCTACAGAAATTACAGAAGCTGTTCGGAGCGGAAAATTCAAAATGGCCGTCTGAAATTGTGGCATGTTGTGATGTTAAGACAGTATTGCAGATTGTAAACACAATTGGATATGGTTTAATGCAGGGGTCCCCAACCTTTTTTGCACCACGGACCAGTTTAATGTAGGTATTATTTTCAGGGACCGCTTGTGGCCAGATGAATAGAGCAAAAATAAGTGCATGAAAAATACAACTAACTATAACGCTGAATTGGTGGGAGCCCTGGGCTTGTTTCTTTGCAATGAGATCTCCAGCAGGTTGTAGAATATACCATCAACCTGCTGGGAACTGCAGATGGAAATCAGCCTTTGGCTACAATCTGTCACATTTATATTTTATATGTTCTTTCATGTGCATTGTATCATGTCACAAAGTTATAACAAATGGCCAATTCCTATGAGGAGTTTTATTGTACATCTATAAACAAGCTTATTGGTGTGTCTAGTGCAGGGGTCGGCAACCCGCGGCTCCGGAGCCGCATACGGCTCTTTGACCACTCTGATGCGGCTCAGCTGCATACTTGCCGACTCTTCTGATTTTCCCAGCATTCTTGCCGACCCTCCCGATAATCCCAGGAGATTTATGGATCTCAGGTCCTCTCCTAGAAGTCTCCCGGGGAAAATATTCTCCGATTATCCCCCTAACAACTAAATTAAGGGCATGCCCTAATGGCAGTGCATTTATTGTCCTCTATAGCCTGTTCAAACAGCGTGCCTGCCCGGCAACTGGTTGTATATAGCTTTTACTTGCACACTAGGAGACAGCAAGGCATACTTAGTCAACAGCCACACAGCTTACACTGACGGTGTCCATATAAAAAAACTTTAACACTGTTACGTTAAAAATATGCGCCACACTGTGAACCCACACCAAAAAAGAATGACAAACACATTTCTGGAGAACCTCCGCACCGTAACACAACATAAACACAACAAAACAAATACCCAGAATCCCATGCAGCCCTAACTCTTCCAGTCTACATTATACACCCCACTACAACAAAACCCCGCCCACACATCAAAAGCCCCCCCCCCCCCCCCCTCCGTGCATCGGTTGAGGTGGGCGGGGTTTGGTGGTAGCGGGGTGTATAATGTAGACCGGAAGAGTTAGGGCTGCATGGGATTCTGGGTATTTGTTTTGTTGTGTTTATGTTGTGTTACAGTGCGGATGTTCTCCAGAAAAGTGTTTGTCATTCTTTTTTGGTGAGGGTTCACAGTGTGGCGCATATTTGTAACGTAACAGTGTTAAAGTTGTTTTATACGACGACCGTCAGTGTAAGCTGTGTGGCTGTTGACGAAGTATGCCTTGCTGTCATTCACGTGTGCAAGCAGAGGCTGCATTCAACATGTGGCCGAACAGCTACGCTGTTTGAGCAGGCTGAAGAGGGCTTTTAAAGCAGTGCCATCACGCCCTGAAATCGTGAGTCTCCCGGTAAAATTGGGAGGGTTGGCAAGTATGACGCTGTCAAGCGCCATTCGTTTAAATCTCGCGGGCCGCGCTAACATTGGAATTTTCATATTAAGGTGCGGGCCGGGGTGTGTGTCTGAGACCCCTGGTTAAATCATAGCATAAAGCAAATAAAGCTTTGTATGCAGTGTTATTTCATTTTAAATTTTCAAGAGTTTTGTGGCTCCCATTGTTTTCTTTAATCTGTGAAACTTGTCAAAATGGCTCTTTGAGTGGTAAAGGTTGCCGACCCCTGGTCTAGTGGGACAGGCGAAAGTTAAGTCGTAGAAAATGCAGTCGTTTATAAATTATTTAATGTTTCTCTGCGGTCCGGTAGAAAATGTGTCACGGACCGCTACCGGTGCCCGGACCGGTGGTTGGGGACCCCTGGTTTAATGGATACATCCATCCATCCATTTTCTACCGCTTGTCCCTTTTGGGGTTGCCGGGGGTGCTGGAGCCTATCTCAGCTGCATTCGGGCGGAAGGCGGTGTACACCCTGGACAAGTCATGAAACACAAATAAGCATATAAAGTGAACTTGTTATTTCACTCTACTGGTACTTTAAAGGCCTACTGAAATGCGATTTTCTTATTTAAACGGGGATAGCAGGTCCATTCTATGTGTCATACTTGATCATTTCGCAATATTGCCATATTTTTGCTGAAAGGATTTAGTAGAGAACATCGACGATAAAGTTTGCAACTTTTGGTCGCTGATAAAAAAAAGCCTTGCCTGTACCGGAAGTAGCGTGACGTCACAGGTTGTGGAGCTCCTCACATCTGCACATTGTTTACAATCATGGCCACCAGCAGCGAGAGCGATTCGGACCGAGAAAGGGACGATTTCCCCATTAATTTGAGCGAGGATGAAAGATTTATGGATGAGGAAAGTGACAGTGAAGGACTAGAGGGCAGTGGAAGCGATTCAGATAGGGAAGATGCTGTGAGAGGAGGGTGGGACCTGATATTCAGCTGGGAATGACTAAAACAGTAAATAAACACAAGACATATATATACTCTATTAGCCACAACACAACCAGGCTTATATTTAATATGCCACAAATGAATCCCGCATAACAAACACCTCCCCCCTCCCGTCCATATAACCCGCCAATACAAATCAAACACCCGCACAACACACTCAATCCCACAGCCCAAAGTACCGTTCACCTCCGCAAAGTTCATACAGCACATATATTTCCCCAAAGTCCCCAAAGTTACGTACGTGACATGCACATAGCGGCACGCACGTACGGGCAAGCGATCAAATGTTTGGAAGCCGCAGCTGCGTAGTCACGGTACCGCGTATCCAACTCAAAGTCCTACTGGTAAGAGTCTCTGTTGTCCCAGTTCTCCACAGGCCAATGGTAAAGCTTGACTGTCATCTTTCAGGAATGTAAACAATGAAACACCGGCTACGTGTTTGTGTTGCTGCATCCGGCCGCTAATACACCGCTTCCCACCTACAGCTTTCTTCTTTGCTGTCTCCATTGTTCATTGAACAAATTGCAAAATATTCACCAACACAGATGTCCAGAATACTGTGGAATTTTGCGATGAAAACAGACGACTTAATAGCTGGCCACAATGCTGTCCCAAAATGTCTGCTACAATCCATGACGTCACGCGCAAACATCATCATACCGAGACGTTTTCAGCAGGATATTTTGCGGGAAATTTAAAATTGCACTTTACTAATCTAACCCGGCCATATTGGCATGTGTTGCAATGTTAAGATTTCATCATTGATATATAAACTATCACACTGCGTGGTCGGTAGTAGTGGGTTTCAGTAGGCCTTTAAAGGAGCTGTTTGTAACTTACTCAGAGTTACATTTTTCAAAACAAATAATATTCTTATCTGTGCTGTAAAGTTCAAATTTGAATGACAATAAAAAGGAAGTCTAGTCTATAACAAGAACACCATTGGCTAGTTTATGTTACCATTAGTGGTTTAACAGAACACATTAGTGTTAAAACAGCCTATATTTTCACAAATACTAAGCTTGTGTAGTCATATTTTTACATATTTTAAAATGATTGGTGTTTACGGCGGTCACTCAACTTCTCGCCAACACGTACACGCAGGGAGAGCGTGCACACCTACAAAATCATTACAAGAGAAGCAATGGACAATTTGCAGTGATGTTCTTGTTATGATTTAATATACATTCAGTGACAGCTAACACTTACTATACAAATCTCTGTTATTAGCTAACACCCAAGGCTAATACGCGTGTTACGTCATTACGTCCTAGAAGCCGGAAGAGGGAGGGATATACTGTGTAAAATACATTGGAAAGTAGGCGCCCTCTAGGCATCTGTGTAAATGTTGCAAATAGCCCTTTAAAGCACCCAAAATAAATTAAGTACAATCTAAAGAACTGTTTAATAATGATTTTACCAATCTTGAGTAGTTTGTAACTCTTTTAAACACACATAAACCACTTTTATTAAATTAATTTTATCTTGCATACTTTTTTATAATATACATCATTTCTTAACTGTACTTTTAACCCACATGATAGTTACATACATACACACATGTTGGATTGATATCCATGTGATTTTAACTTGCATTTAAATCACATGACCTTTTATTTACTACATTTTAACCCACATTTTATCACATTGACTTTTCCAAATGCTCAAGTCTTCAGCTATCCACACTTCACAATGAAATCTATGTGAACATAACATGAATTCAAGTTCACCGGCTCCTACTTCTTTGTTTAAAAAAAGCTTTCCCCTGCAGTCTACTTTTCCAAGTCCGGTCTCTCCAAACGTTTCTTTCAGCCTGATTCTTTTCACTATCCTGTGAGTGAGTGTCTTCCAACTCCCCGAATCACCAAATCATTTCCACATAATCAAATCAGTCCCATAATTGAATACCCTGAGAATGTAAATAATGTACACTAAGTTATTAAGGATAAAAAAAATTATATTTGTGATTATTGCCATGACTTATTAGGTAACTATGGACGAAATGTGATTCATTGTGATAGAATATTTTAATTGTTTGACAGCCTTAGTGCAAAAATAAGTTAAAAAGTATGACGAAAGGCACATCACTGTCCCTTCGCTTACTGTTTAACACCTGCATGAGCTTATTTGGTCAAAAGTCTCAAAAGGAGGAGAGGGTTCAGGCAAAGTGTCAACATTCCATTTAATCAAATCTACTGTGCCATTCTTCTTTGCCGGGCCATTATGTAAACTCAGACTTTGATCTTTGGCGGTTTTATCGCGGCAGCCAGAGACACATGATCAGAGGCTTTCAGCACCTCAGACGGGGGATGGAAAAGAAGATATGTCTGAGACTTGTGTTCATAGTAAAAAATGTGTCATCTCCAGGGAGGTGAGGATGAAGACACAGGGAAAAAGCACTATGATGATGTATTATCCCGCCAAAGTGCTGCCTATAATGACTCAACAGAGGTGGGTAGTAACGCACTACATTGACTCAAGTAACTTTTTGGATGAAATCGTACTTGTTGGAGTAGTTTTAATACAACGTATTTTATACTTGAGTATTTCCGTGAAAAATAAATGCTACTTTTACTCAGTTTCATTCCGATCGCGAAATTTGTTCATATCATAAATATATTTATTTATAACATATTGATTACTGCTTGCAAAGACATACTTTTGGCTTGTCAGAAAGACGCCTTCCAACGGGCACTGTCACATGACTTTGTTTCACCAATCCAATGTAAGCACAAATGACCGTGGACTTCATTTCACCAATCAAACTGAGCCTGGCAGTCACATGACCGCACTACACGCAGTAAAAAGTGATATGAAGTCAGACGAGGCAGTACAACTCTTCAATGTTTACTTACAAACCAGAAAAAAGAACATTTATATCATGCACTTTCAATTGTGTCAGCAGAAATGTTCACGTCAGCCTACAAGAATTCAACTTCCAACAACAGAAAATATGTTGCAGTAAGTTGTAGATGTAAATGTTGTTTTATGTTTTAGCTCTGCATATTGCCTCTTTGTTGTAATGTCATAAGTGACTGTAAAATGTGCATCTTTGGTATAGTCCCTCACATGTACACACAGACACACACACAAACTATGGTTGTAGTGAAGAGTCCAATAAAAAAAAGTGATAACTACTGTAAACTGGAAGTTACTCACCGGTTAACACCTCAGTAGTTTTTTTCACTAAATACTTACTTCCTCAGATAAATATTTGCATGACTACAAACCCTGTTTCCATATGAGTTGGGAAATTGTGTTAGATGTAAATATAAACGGAATACAATGATTTGCAAATCATTTTCAACCCATATTCAGTTGAATATGCTACAAAGACAACATATATCTGATGTTCAAACTGATAAACATTTATTTTTTGCAAATAATCATTAACTTTAGAATTTGATGCCAGCAACACGTGACAAAGAAGTTGGGAAAGGTGGCAATAAATACTGATAAAGTTGAGGAATGCTCATCAAACACTTATTTGGAACATCCCACAGGTGAACAGGCAAATTGGGAACAGGTGGGTGCCATGATTGGGTATAAAAGTAGAGATTCCATGAAATGCTCAGTCATTCACAAACAAGGATGGGGCGAGGGTCACCACTTTGTCAACAAATGCGTGAGCAAATTGTTGAACAGTTTAAGAAAAACCTTTCTCAACCAGCTATTGCAAGGAATTTAGGGATTTCACCATCTCATCAAAGGGTTCAGAGAATCTGGAGAAATCACTGCACGTAAGCAGCTAAGCCCGTGACCTTCCATCCCTCAGGCTGTACTGCATCAACAAGCGACATCAGTGTGTAAAGGATATCACCACATGGGCTCAGGAACACTTCAGAAACCCACTGTCAGTAACTACAGTTGGTCGCTACATCTGTAAGTGCAAGTTAAAACTATCCTATGCAAGGCGAAAACCGTTTATCAACAACACCCAGAAACGCCGTCGGCTTCGCTGGGCCTGAGCTCATCTAAGATGGACTGATACAAAGTGGAAAAGTGTTCTGTGGTCTGACGAGTCCACATTTCAAATTGTTTTTGGAAAACTGAGATAGGCTCCAGCTCCCCCCGCGACCCCAAAGGGAATAAGCGATAGAAAATGGATGGATGGATGTGGACGTCGTGTCCTCCGGACCAAAGAGGAAAAGAACCATCCGGATTGTTATAGGCGCAAAGTTGAAAAGCCAGCATCTGTGATGGTATGGGGGTGTATTAGTGCCCAAGACATGGGTAACTTACACATCTGTGAAGGCGCCATTAATGCTGAAAGGTACATACAGGTTTTGGAGCAACATACCTGTATGTTGCCATCCAAGCAATTGCCATCCAAGCAACGTTACCATGGACGCCCCTGCTTATATCAGCAAGACAATGCCAAGCCACGTGTTACATCAACGTGGCTTCATAGTAAAAGAGTGTGGGTACTAGACTGGCCTGCCTGTAGTCCAGACCTGTCTCCCATTGAAAATGTGTGGCGCATTATGAAGCCTAAAATACCACAACGGAAACCCCCGGACTGTTGAACAACTTAAGCTGTACATCAAGCAAGAATGGGAAAGAATTCCACCTGAAAGGTTAAAAAATGTGTCTCCTCAGTTCCCAAACGTTTACTGAGTGTTGTTGAAAGGAAAGGCCATGTAACACAGTGGTGAACATGCCCTTTCCCAACTACTTTGGCACGTGTTGCAGCCATGAAATTCTAAGTTAATTATTATTTGCAAAAAAAAAATAAAGTTTATGAGTTTGAACATCAAATATCTTGTCTTTGTAGTGCATTCAATTGAATATGGGTTGAAAAGGATTTTCAAATCATTGTATTCCGTTCATATTTACATCTAACACAATTTCCCAACTCATATGCAAACGGGGTTTGTACTTTTTGCTTTGACTTGAGTCATATTACGCTAAAGCAGTCCTTCTCAAATAGTGGGGCGGGCCCCTGTGGGGACGCGCTGCGATGCCAGGGGGGTTTATCAGTAGCATACCTCAAACCCCGCTTTGAAAAGCTGAGCACTACAAAACACGGTCATTGTAGCCACTAACTCTGACCTTCTCATTTAGATAAAAAAAAGAAAATCAGCACAAATAGTTTTATAAATGTTTATTTTGCTTGTTAAAGTATTCAATATATTGTACTCCTGAGATAACGTTGCTGATCAATTTAAAGCTATCATTTATTGAGGTTTTTTTTTATTGTATTTTTCAGTATCAAATGGTTTAACCCTTGTGTGGTGTTCATATTGTTGTTACTCAGCCAGTGTTTGTGGGTCTGATGGACCCGTTGCATTTTGTGGCTTTTAATGCCTCACAATCAAACACCTTTATGTTAAAATACTGAACGGATGTTTACCTTATCCCCAAAAACATCTGTAATGAAGTGCTTCAAAAGGCTGGTAAAGGAATACATTGTCTCCAGACTTCCCCCCACATTCGACCCATACCAGTTTGCTTATTACCCTAACCGCTCTACAGAGGACGCCATCTCCTCTGCATTCCACCTGAGCTTAGAACATCTGGAAGGAAAGGACACACACATGCGGATGTTGTTTCTGGACTTCAGCTCTGCATTCAACACCATCATCCCGCAGCACTTGGTGAGCAAACTGGCCCCCCTTGGATTCAGTACCCCCCTATGCAACTGTCTGCTTGACTTCCTCAGAGACAGACCCCAGTCTGTGAGAGTGGGCAACAACACCTCCAGTGCCATCTCCCTGAGCACCGGCTTCTCCCAGGGCTGCGTCCTGAGTCCGCTGCTGTTCACGTTGATGACCCATGACTGCTGTGCCAGGTCCACTACTAACCACATTGTTAAGTACACGACAGTAGTGGGCCTCATCCGTGGCAACAACGACATGGACTACAGGGAGGAGTTGAAACATCTGGTTGACTGGTGCAGAACCAACAACCTGGTCCTGAACGTTGACAAGACCAAGGAGATCATCGTCGACTTCAGGAAGCACCAGTCCAGCCACGCTCCACTCTTCATCAACGGCACAGCGGTGGAGATGGTAAGCAGCACCAAGTTCCTGGGGGTGCAGATAACTGACAACATAACCTGGTCCCTACACACCGGCGCTCTTGTAAAAAGAGCTCAGCAGCGCATGCACTTTTTGCGTCGGATGAAAAGAGCACAGCTCCCTCCCCCCATTCTCACCACATTCTACAGAGGCACTATAGAGAAACTACTGACCAACAGCATCTCTGTCTGGACTGGAGCCTGCAGTGCCTCAGACTGGAAGTCTCTGCAGAGAGTGGTGAGGACGGCGGAAAAGATCATCAAGACTCCTCTTCCTCCAATCCAGGAGATCGCAAAAAGCCGCTGCCTGACCAAGGCTCAGAAAATCTGCAGAGACTCCTCCCACCCCCACCAAGGACTGTTTTTACTGCTGGACTCTAGAAAGAGGTTCCGCAGCCTCCGTAGCAGAACCTCTAGGTTCTGTAACAGCTTCTTCCCTCAGGCCGTAAGACTCTTGAACGCATCATAATAATCCCCTCAATTCCCCCCAAAAATGGATTAACTCGCTGGAATATAAAGACAATATAACATACATCCATAAACGTGGATGCATATGCAAAAGTGCAATATATTTATCTGTACAGTAATCTATTTATTTATATCTGCACCTTATTGTTTTTTTATCCTGCACTACCATGAGCTAATGCAACAACATTTCGTTCTTATCTGTACTGTAAAGTTCAAATTTGAATGACAATAAAAAGTAAGTCTAAGTCTAAGACCCACAAACACTGTCTGAGTAACAACAATATGAACGTTGCATGGAAATTTCTCTGCCAGTTTCTGCATCCCACAGGGATTCTTCTTTTGTGTTTCTGCACCTGCGGTTCCCACACAAGGTTGCAACATTGTTTGTCAACACTGTCTGCTCTCATTTTCTCGCACGTTTGACCCTCTGATGTACTGTGTACCTACACTCTGTCCTCCTCCTGTCTAGGCCTGTTGTGTGTGTGTGTGCGTGTGTGTGCGTGTGTGTGTGTGGTACACAGAACATCAATTTCCACACTTCTATTAGCCCCGGGTCCAATGGACCCGGACATCTTATATGTAATAGAAATGTGTAGGGGGGGTGTATGGTGTGTGTGTTCATTAAATATGTATTCTGATATATGTTCTTCACAGAAAATGAGCCAAAGCCAGTGAGTCTCAGTTTGAAAAATTAATTAATTGTATAATTTTTCTTTTAATAAAAATTGAAAACGGGTCCCACAGACCCGAACACCACACAAGGGTTAAGTCAGTCAGAAAGGACAACAGGAAAGCAACGTGCAGGGGGATGCTTATTTATTCTCAATAAGCAAGAGAAAAAAATACAAAAGCAAAGCTTAACACGGGACAATCAAAGGCTAGTGACAAGTAGGAGAAACCAAAACGCAAGCTGTCGCATGAAGCGAGCGAGACTGCCAGGCAGAGTGTGGCGAGAGGCAGGAATAAACAGCTCTCTGATTAGTGACTGGGAGCAGGTGAGCGTCCCGACCACTAATCAGAGGCAGGTGACAAAAATCAGCACCCATGGCAACTAAGAAAACAAACGAGGGTGCTGAAACAGATGTAAACAACAATGAAGATTTTTTTTTTTAATTCTAGGCAAATTGAAGCACTTAAAATGTGTATTATAAAAAAAAGTCAATTAAAGTTATTTGTTGTTGTAAGTTGATCTACATTTTTTTTTGTTTTCCTTAATGATAATAAGGATACAATGTTACGCATAGGTGAACTTATAACAATTTCATAGACAAATGATACTATTCATAGTCAAGGCAGAGAATGGGGTGGCACAAAAAAATGTTTCTTTTTATGGGGGACGTAACAGAAAATAATTAAGAAGCACTGCTCTAAAGTAACACTACTCTTACCTGAGTACAGTTTTTGGCTAGTAATCCCACCTCTGCTCAACATCATCCTGAAAGTGAACACATTGTATGTGGGCTTATCCCGACCATGCTACAATACTCGGACGTTATTCCAAGCTCATCGTTGGGTTTCTTAGACTGCAATTCATCCAGGCGATTTAAAACTAATTGATTTAGTGCGACAGAATGGAAGTGACAGAGAAATACGGACAGACACGGAAAGAGGACGATTCAAATGCCTTCTCAGTGCAGAGGACGGCCAGATTGCCCTTGCAGTCATATCAATTTGATTAGAGTGTGAAAGGACACTTAAGATCTCAATTGCCGCCACATTAGCAGTCCACTCAGCCAACTCCTCCTTCCACAATTTGCAATCCTAATGTTTAAGGTATTGTGGGAAACTAGAAAGATTATTTGATTTCACTTAGATATGCCCGCGCAAATCAAGTAGTGATTAGATAATGCCAGCACTAAAATAAGAGGACCAGCTTCATTTGAAAAACGTATTACTATTTTCCAAATGTTTCTCTGCCGGTAATAAAAAAAAGCACACACAGAAGCGGCATAAGATAACGATTTCTGCGGCGCTGACGATGATTGGATTTTTATGAGCCTTTAGAAAGGTGCGTTAGCATGTCGATATGAGGCAAAGGTAAGACTGGGAGAGGAGTCTAAGGACTGTGTCCTTAATGTTTTCCAGCCAACTATGTGATGAGACTACACAGGATTTAGACATGCAGCTGATAAACGTTTCTTAGTAATCTATCAATCTAGTTCACTGACCTTAATGTCGGCAAGAAGTCTGTCGTCTTGAAAGACAGCAAAACAAATCTAAGATGGCTGGGGAAGCATGTTGAAGCAGCATGCCAAATTAATTTTTGGAAATTAAAGTCCCACATTGAACCAATAATCCTATCACTTGTTAACAGTCTTCCAAAATAATCTGACAACATTTCTGACACATTTGACACATTCAGGCATGTGAGCACCCTTTGAGAAGAGGAAAACTGACAAAAAAGGGGGAACATTTGGAAGCAAGTGCTGCCACGCAAACCCCGAAAGAAAATTTGAGAAAATCAAGACTACATTTACTGTATTTGGGTGCATTTGTACACTATATTTTACCTTTAGATGTATTCTCATCTACCAACCTCTTTTGGCTGTCTTTTTGACACTTACATGTCCCATGTAATGTTTGATTGATTGAGACTTTTATTAGTAGGTTGCACAGTGAAGTACATATTCCGTACAATTGACCACTAAATGGTAACACCCGAATAAGTTTTTCAACTTGTTTAAGTCGGGGTCCACTTAAATTGATTCATGATACAGATATATACTATCATATATACTATCATCATAATACAGTCATCACACAAGATAATCACATTTAATTATTTACATTATTTACAATCAGGGGTGTGGAGGGGGGGGGGGGGTATATGGACATCAAGTAGTGGACATAGAGAGAGAGAGAGAGAGAGAGAGAGAGATCAGAAGGCATAAAAAAAAGAAAAAGTATCTGCATTTGATTGTTTACATTTGATTATTAGCAATCCGGGGAGGGTGTTAGTTTAGGGTTGTAGCTGCCTGGAGGTGAACTTTTATTGCGGTTTTGAAGGAGGATAGAGATGCCCTTTCTTTTATACCTGTTGGGAGCGCATTCCACATTGATGTGGCACAGAAAGAGAATGAGTTAAGACCTTTGTTAGTTCGGAATCTGGGTTTAACGTGGTTAGTGGAGCACCCCCTGGTGTTGTGGTTATGGCGGTACCACATCATGTTTTTAGTTTTTTTAGTAGATAAGTTATTAACATTATTATCATTGAAATTGTAATGTAAAATTCAATAACATGCATGCAAAGAACTCAGAAAATGTTTCCCATTTGGCAACTCTATCCGAAAGCCGCGCCTCCTCGGGTAATATACTTCCGGTGTTGTGACCTCTGTTTACATTCGTCTTGTCAAAAATATACCTTCTCGCTGGCTGCAAAAAAATGCTCTAGAACTACAACTGGTTCGGAACTAACAGTGTTCGGACTGTAATCATCAAAATATGACTAGCAGCAAAGTAGACAGCCGTCAACGTTGTGGCTCCAAGGGAGAGCGAATGCAGGCGACAACAAGTAAGCTAGCTACATGATGCTAACTAGGCTAACTAGCAACCTTGGCATGCCCGATTGTCTCCCTGTCCTGCAATTCAGTGCAGCGTTTAAACAAGTGGAACAGCGAGTATGTGCTGCTAGGGCGAGCGTTCAACAAATTTTGTTTAGATCCTTTTTTTTTTAAATTTCATTAAGAAAACGCAGAAGTGATATTTTGACCCGAAAATTAATGTTTAAAAATTTGGATTTCCGATTACTGTTATATTGTTCCTGTCGTGCAATAAGTGTTAAAATTGTATTTGTTGTTTTATTTTTATATATACATAGGGCAATCGTTAGTGTGCAATATGCATTATTTATTTGAAAAAATTGTGTTTTTCATTACGTTTTACTTTTGTTAATGTATGTAAAAACCTGCCCTGCAAGAACATAATTTCCCCATTGTGGGATCAATAAAAGTCTTTATCCCTCAAGATTAGAGATTATTGCGCAATTAAAACAAGTTTAGAGAAATGTCGTCTTGTTGTTAAAAACATGCATGTGACACAACATGACAGTCAAGCCCTCTGCTAAAACACTGAAGTGTGCGTGGGTACCACTTGTCTTGCCGATAGCTCTCACGTTTTATTGGCGCTCTTTTTACCGTCTTTTCCCTTTTCACGATATTGCGACAAGGAAGGGCAGAAAAATCTGGACGTTTAAATTAAGGATGAAGTCATAAATACACACGGAGAACGTTGAGTCACTTGCAGCTGCGATGTGAGATGTATTTTTATCCCAGATGCATATTTTCAAGATGTGGTGGTCTATTAGGGCATTTGACTAAAGCGTCCCTGAAAAGCCCCACGCTGAACAGGCCTAGTTCCTTAATATTCCTGTCAGCTTTTATTTTAATCGGCTGCCATTTTTTTGAGCAATTAAACGTGCCAAACTACTGGACACCGCTATAAATGCTCTCTGCAGTTAATCCTTTCTCAGCAATGATGATGATGATGATGATGAGAAAAATGGTGTTGAGATTGAAGAGGCACTGCTGATGAATCACTCAGAGGTTGTAACATCAGGACCTAGTGGTGTCCCCTAATGTTGCATCAAATCCATCAGTAGCTTGGACAAAATATTGTGTTTTTTTAATATAAATGTATTTACTGTAGGTTTGGTATACACCAGCTTCGTTCGTTTACAAGTGACAGCTCGTACTAAAAGAAGTCGGAGGAGTGGCGTGCCGCATTTGACATCGATAGTCATTGCAGTCATTGATCGAAATGGAACTAAGAAAAGGGAACAATTCTGAAGTGTGGGATAATTGTGATCTTGTAGCACCAAATAAGGTAAATGCTGTTTTCCTGTCTACTCTTTGGCTCATTTCATATTCTTATCTGCACAGCTATTCGTTGGAAAAAATATACATTACTGACTACAGTGGCAATTCGACTTACGAGAGAGAGCCCAATTTACGTGTTTTGAGATACCAGCTGTCTCTCCGCTAACTATTATGCAAGCAAAATTTGATTACGCGCCTCCCCACTGCTAGTTGGCAAAAGCGATTGACAAAATAAACCCCGTAAAATCAGACCAAAACATCCCATCATACTCGGTAGTATTAGCTCATAGCTAGATATTATCATAATTTAGTTTTCCAATGATGGGAAGTAGGGATGTCCAATAATGGCTTTTCTGCCGATATCCGACATTCCGATATTGTCCAACTCTTAATTACCAATACAGATATCTACCGATACCGATATATACAGTCGTGGAATTAACACATTATTATGCCTAATTTGGACAACCAGGTATGGTGAAGATAAGGTCCTTTTTAGAAAAATTAATAAAATAAAATAAGATAAATACATTAAAAACATTTTCTTGAATAAAAAAGAAAGTAAAACAATATAAAAACAGTTACATAGAAACTAGTAATTAATGAAAATGAGTAAAATTAACTGTTGAAGGTTAGTACTATTAGCGGACCAGCAGCACGCACAATCATGTGTGCTTACGGACTGTATCTCTTGCAGACTGTTTTGATATATATTGATATATAATATAGGAACCAGAATATTGATAACAGAAAGAAACAACCCTTGTGTGTGAATGAGTGTAAATGGGGGAGGGAGGTTTTTTGGGTTGGTGCACTAATTGTAAGTGTATCTTGTGTTTTCTATGTTGATTTAATAAAATTTTTAAAAAACGATACCGATAATAAAAAAAAACGATACCGATAATTTCCGGTATTACATTTTAAAGCATTTATCGGCCGATATTATCAGACATCCCTAATGGGAAAGATTTAAAAAGTGAGTGTGAAGGACATTGCTGAAAAGTGAATGATATCCATTGGATAGAGAAAGAAAACATCAAAAACATGACTGACCGTAATGAGTGCATAGTGCCAGGCAAGGACATTAGAATAATATCTTAATGCCATACATTTATCCATGAAAATATGACAAAGCTGCTGATGTGTTTGATAGCAAAGCAGCTTGAAGGAAATACCGTAGAAGTCCACTGTCCAAGATAAATACCGTAGTTTTTGGAGTACATTCTATTTATTTTGTTTTTCATGCAATATTTCTTATCCAAAAGTTAATTGTTCTTTTTATAAGGAAGTTACATGTTAAAACTTTGCTGTTTTGAGGAAAGGCAAATTGATTTTAATTCATTTCAATGGGCAATGTTTTCAGAAAAAGTATTTTGAGTTATGAGGTCTGTCATAGAACCAAATAAGCTTGTATGTTGAGGCACTACTGCAATAATTTTATTTACAGGTCATATGACTGTCTTAATCAAGCAAGTGGTGGCATTTATGAAACAGCAACACAGTGTCAGTGCAGTGTCAATACAGTCAGTGTGTGCGCCACACACTCACTGAGATGTAATTTACCAATCACTAGTATATACTAGTATAAGCATCAAACTGCTGCGAATGTTAAAGATTTCTATCGCCATGCATCCAAATACTCCTCTCTGAGCTGCCACCTTACCGTGGTAGAGGAGTTTGCGTGTCCCAATGATCCTAGGAGCTATGTTGTCCGGGGGCTTTATGCCCCCTGGTAGGGTCTCCCAAGACAAACTGGTCCTAGGTGAGGGATCAGACAAAGAGCAGCTCGAAGACCTCAATGAAAAATAAAACCTATGGACCCAGATTTCCCTCGCCCGGACGCGGGTCACCGGGGCCCCCCTCTGGAGCCAGGCCCGGAGGTGGGGCACGATGGCGAGCGCCTGGTGGCCGGGCCTGTCTCCATGGGGCCCGGCCGGGCACAGCCCGAAGAGGCAACGTGGGTTCCCCCTCCAATGGGCTCACCACCCATAGCAGGGGTCATAGAGGTCGGGTGCGATGTGAGCTGGGCGGCAGCCGAAGGCAGGGCACTTGGCGGTCCGATCCTCGGCTACAGAAGCTAGCTCTTGGGACGTGGAACGTCACCTCGCTGGGGGGGAAGGAGCCTGAGCTAGTGCGCGAGGTGGAGAAGTTCCGACTAGACATAGTCGGACTCACTTCGACGCACAGCAAGGGCTCTGGAACCAGTTCTCTCGAGAGGGGCTGGACTCTCTTCTACTCTGGCGTTGCCGACAGTGAGAGGCGACGGGCTGGGGTGGCAATTCTTGTTCCCCCCGGCTCAGAGCCTGCATGTTGGAGTTCAACCCGGTGGACGAGAGGGTAGCTTCCCTCCGCCTTCGGGTGGGGGAACGGGTCCTGACTGTGGTTTGCGCTTACGCGCCAAACCGCAGCTCAGAGTACCCACCCTTTTTGGATTCACTCGAGGGAGTACTTGAGAGTGCTCCCCCGGGTGATTCCCTCGTTCTACTGGGGGACTTCAATGCTCATGTTGGCAGCGACAGTGAAACCTGGAGAGGCGTGATTGGGAAGAATGGCTGCCCGGATCTGAACCCGAGCGGTGTTTTGTTATTGGACTTTTGTGCCCGTCACAGATTGTCCATAACAAACACCATGTTCAAACCTAAGGGTGTCCATATGTGCACTTGGCACCAGGACACCCTAGGCCGCAGTTCCATGATCGACTTTGTAGTTGTGTCGTCGGATTTGCGGCCTCATGTTTTGGACACTCAAGTGAAGAGAGGGGCGGAGCTTTCTACCGATCACCACCTGGTGGTGAGTTGGCTGCGATGGTGGGGGAGGATGCCGGACAGACCTGGCAGGCCCAAACGCATTGTGAGGGTTTGCTGGGAATGTCTGGCAGAGTCTCCTGTCAGAGAGAGTTTCAATTCCCACCTCCGGAAGAACTTTGAACATGTCACGAGGGATGTGCTGGACATTGAGTCCGAATGGACCATGTTCCGCACCTCTATTGTCGAGGCGGCTGATTGGAGCTGTGGCCGCAAGGTAGTTGGTGCCTGTCGTGGCGGTAATCCTAGAACCCGTTGGTGGACACCGGCGGTGAGGGATGCCGTCAAGCTGAAGAAGGAGTCCTATCGGGTTCTTTTGGCTCATAGGACTCCTGAGGCAGCGGACAGGTACCGACAGGCCAAGCGGTGTGCGGCTTCGGCGGTCGCGGAGGCAAAAACTCGGACATGGGAGGAGTTCGGGGAAGCCATGGAAAACGACTTCCGGACGGCTTCGAAGCGATTCTGGACCACCATCCGCCGCCTCAGGAAGGGGAAGCAGTGCACTATCAACACCGTGTATGGTGAGGATGGTGTTCTGCTGACCTCGACTGCGGATGTTGTGGATCGGTGGAGGGAATACTTCGAAGACCTCCTCAATCCCACCAACACGTCTTCCTATGAGGAAGTAGTCCCTGGGGAATCTGTGGTGGGCTCTCCTATTTCTGGGGCTGAGGTTGCTGAGGTAGTTAAAAAGCTCCTCGGTGGCAAGGCCCCGGGGGTGGATGAGATCCGCCCAGAGTTCCTTAAGGCTCTGGATGCTGTGGGGCTGTCTTGGTTGACAAGACTCTGCAGCATCGCGTGGACATCGGGGGCGGTACCTCTGGATTGGCAGACCGGGGTGGTGGTTCCTCTCTTTAAGAAGGGGAACCGGAGGGTGTGCTCTAACTATCGTGGGATCACACTCCTCAGCCTTCCCGGTAAGGTCTATTCAGGTGTGCTGGAGAGGAGGCTACGCCGGATAGTCGAACCTCGGATTCAGGAGGAACAGTGTGGTTTTCGTCCTGGTCGTGGAACTGTGGACCAGCTCTATACTCTTGGCAGGGTACTTGAGGGTGCATGGGAGTTTGCCCAACCAGTCTACATGTGTTTTGTGGACTTGGAGAAGGCATTCGACCGTGTCCCTCGGGAAGTCCTGTGGGGAGTGCTCAGAGAGTATGGGGTATCGGACTGTCTGATTGTGGCGGTCCGCTCCCTGTATGATCAGTGCCAGAGTTTGGTCCGCATTGCCGGCAGTAAGTCGGACACGTTTCCAGTGAGAGTTGGACTCCGCCAAGGCTGCCCTTTGTCACCGATTCTGTTCATAACTTTTATGGACAGAATTTCTAGGCGCAGTCAAGGCGTTGAGGGGATCTGGTTTGGTGGCTGCAGGATTAGGTCTCTGCTTTTTGCAGATGATGTGGTCCTGATGGCTTCATCTGGCCAGGATCTTCAGCTCTCGCTGGATCAGTTCGCAGCTGAGTGTGAAGCGACTGGGATGAGAATCAGCACCTCCAAGTCCGAATCCATGGTTCTCGCCCGGAAAAGGGTGGAGTGCCATCTCCGGGTTGCGGAGGAGACCCTGCCCCAAGTGGAGGAGTTCAAGTACCTCGGAGTCTTGTTCACGAGTGAGGGAAGAGTGGATCGTGAGATCGACAGGCGGATCGGTGCGGCGTCTTCAGTAATGCGGACGCTGTATCGATCCGTTGTGGTGAAGAAGGAGCTGAGCCGGAAGGCAAAGCTCTCAATTTACCGGTCGATCTACGTTCCCATCCTCACCTATGGTCATGAGCTTTGGGTTATGACCGAAAGGACAAGATCACGGGTACAAGCGGCCGAAATTAGTTTCCTCCGCCGGGTGGCGGGGCTCTCCCTTAGAGATAGGGTGAGAAGCTCTGCCATCCGGGGGGAGCTCAAAGTAAAGCCGCTGCTCCTCCACATCGAGAGGAGCCAGATGAGGTGGTTCGGGCATCTGGTCAGGATGCCACCCGAACGCCTCCCTAGGGAGGTGTTTAGGGCACGTCCGACCGGTAGGAGGCCACGGGGAAGACCCAGGACACGTTGGGAAGACTATGTCTCCCGGCTGGCCTGGGAACGCCTCGGGATCCCCCGGGAGGAGCTGGACGAAGTGGCTGGGGAGAGGGAAGTCTGGGCTTCCCTGCTTAAGCTGCTGCCCCCGCGACCCGACCTCGGATAAGCGGAAGAAGATGGATGGATGGATCGATGATATATAATGTAGGAACCAGAATATTAATAACAGAAAGAAACAACCCTTGTGTGTGAATGAGTGTAAATGGGGGAGGGAGGTTTTTTGGGTTGGTGCACTAATTGTAAGTGTATCTTGTGTTTTTTATGTTGATTTAATAAAAATTTTTAAAAAACGATACCGATAATAAAAAAAACGATACCGATAATTTCCGGTATTACATTTTAAAGCATTTATCGGCCGATATTATCGGACATCCCTAATGGGAAGGATTTAAGAAGTGAGTGTGAAGGACATTGCTGAGAAGAAGTGAATGATATCCATTGGATAGAGAAAGAAAACATCAAAAACATGACTGACCGTAATGAGTGCATAGTGCCAGGCAAGGACATTAGAATAATATCTTAATGCCATACATTTATCCATGAAAATATGACAAAGCTGCTGATGTGTTTGATAGCAAAGCAGCTTGAAGGAAATACCGTAGAAGTCCACTGTCCAAGATAAATACCGTAGTTTTTGGAGTACATTCTATTTATTTTGTTTTTCATGCAATATTTCTTATCCAAAAGTTCATTTTTCTTTTTATAAGGAAGTTACATGTTAAAACTTTGCTGTTTTGAGGAAAGGCAAATTGATTTTAATTCATTTCAATGGGCAATGTTTTCAGAAAAAGTATTTTGAGTTACAAGGTCTGTCATAGAACCAAATAAGCTTGTATGTTGAGGCACTACTGCAATAATTTTATTTACAGGTCATATGACTGTCTTAATCAAGCAAGTGGTGGCATTTATGAAACAGCAACACAGTGTAAGTGCAGTGTCAATACAGTCAGTGTGTGCGCCACACACTCACTGAGATGTAATTTACCAATCACTAGTATATACTAGTATAAGCATCAAACTGCTGCGAATGTTAAAGATTTCTATCGCCATGCATCCAAATAGGTAAAATGTGAAGGAGGGCCCTGAAGAGATCGCTAAATATGTTTTTTATAGACACAAAATCTCATTATTTGTGATGCTAAATTTGTCAGTTTCTTGCCTTTCTGAGGCAGAAATAAAATGTGATTTTATTCAATGAGAAATCACCAAAATTCTAAGGATTATGAACCCTTACATTGGGCATATTTAAATATGTATGGCAAATATGAAAGCGCATAAAGAATCACATGGAGCAGTCAGAAAGAAACGTCTGCCTTTTTTTTTCTTCAAGTAATTCTTCAGGTCACATGGTCTTCAAAAACGACTTTTAACGCGTAACATTTTTTAAATCTTGAAATCTGCTCACCTTCTACCTGCCTGGTGCTTATCTAATTAAATTTCGACTTTCAGTTTCAATGTGTCGACCTGCTCAGCAAGGCGGAAAAGCTGCAGACTCCCGACCGCCGCCAATGTCTTGACCCCTTTCTAGAACGCGTTAAATCGGGCGGTTTTAATTACTTCAGGGGAGGCACAGCGGTTCGAGAAAAATAATGAAAACATCTTTTTTCAAACCTGCTAAGCTTACTTCAGTTACGTCAGAGGCAAAATAAATACATTCTTAGTTCTTACAATGAGCAAGTAATCGTAGTCTGGGGTGTGCAGAAAACTACACAAAATATGCTGCAGAAAATCTGTTCTGTTCTGAGTGGAGGGCTCACTGTGCCGCACTGTTAGAACCCCTCGGAGGGGCCAGGCTCAGGAAAAAGCGCATAGGGTGGAACAATTCTTAAAATCCCTCATTCGGATCTTATCACAGTTTTATGACACAGTTTTTTCTTTGATTGGTGTACATTGTTATTTTTAACATCACAGCATACAATTTATCCCAATAATCCACCATTACCATTTATCAGTTGTGGTTCTTACAAAATTATTTTCAAATACAACTTAAACATGGCTACCAAAGCTCTGGCCATTAATTTACAGTCCACAAAAAGTGTAATTGTACCACATTGTACCATCAATATAAAATGAAGCACAAGCTTTATCAACACTAGTTTTCTTTATTTAAATCAAAAACTATGTAAAATATTTTTTTTTAATTTTCAAATGACAGAAGTAGCAGAAGTAACAAGTTGTAGCAGTGTGAAGCTTTGAGAGATGTTTCATGAGATCAGAGTGTGTGCCTTCAAAAGGCTGCACCTGTTGCCAAGTGACGTGTGACATCAGCGAGGGACAAAAGCATTAGCTGCAGTCCGCGTACTGACTGGAACTACAAAATGTTGCCAAAAGCAGTTCTTGTTAAACGCATATTGTTAGCGCTCGGTAATAAAGCAACTGAATATACTTTGGTGGCTGTATATCTCCTTGTCCACAAATGGGATGTTGTAGGATGACATGATTATCACTTTATTGAAGTGTTGTTCATTATTGGTAGTATTAGTTGTTGCGTGACTGTCATAGTGTCTCAGGCACCTCTTTAGTGCCCCAAATCAAATTTTGACATGCGTGTACACCTTGAACGCACCATCGATATACGATGTGCTGTAATGTAAAATTATCTCAATAATGGAACACTAATCATTTATTTTACCGGCAAAAATTGTCATCTGATGTAGGAAAAGTGAGGGAGACAGATCGGTATCATTATGATTTTAACAGGGGACATGTCCCCCCGGTCCTCAGTGCTATCTGCACCCATGATTTGAACAACACACACACTCCAAACCATGTCAGGTCAACCGAACAGTTCAGATTGATTTCATAGTCCGTCTCTTTCCTAGTAGCGCAGGTCATCCAGTAACTGGTGGGTTCTGGTTGTAATCCTGATTCCTCCAACCCAGTCTCTGCTGTTGTGTCCTTGGAAAAGACAGTTGTCCCCAGGATCGCCTACACATGAATGACCAAGATGCTGACCTATGACCCGTATCTGATCCACAGGCGCCACACAGTGGCTGCCCTCTGCTCCACAGGCTGTGTTCAATGCACAGACAAATTGACTTTTCAATTCTTATTCTGTGTTAGACTTGTGAACCCCTATGGTGTGTCCTGCACAGTCAAGTGTTTACATCTCAGCAGGGTCCTGATTGGGCCAATAACATACGAAGCGGTAGGAGCCCCAAGAAGAGGCTATTAGGTGATCGGTGCTCTATTTAAGGAATCACTTATGCCTGAGGCTCCCCGACACTGGAGGGCTCTCTGTGCAAATTAAAGCCACATTAGGGGAGTGGAGTAATAGCAACTGGACTTTCCAGCTTCGCTTGGCTGCATTGCAACAACTTTTAAGGGGGATATGTTAGTCTCCTTGTGGAGCTTGGGAGTAATCAGATGAATTTTCATGTTGATCTAAAAAATGGTGTGATTACTTTTTGTCAGCAGTCTTCAGTTCATTGAAAAGGTGAGACAACTTTCCCTCAAAGTCAATCACCTCACCTGTACCACCGACGTCCCAATTGTATAAACACACAATTACAATATTTATGAGAAGACCTCCTGATGGAAATGTTATTTCATTTCCCTATCTGCCCTTTTTTCATTTATCCAGCTTTTTTCTATCCTCTGGGTTTATTTTGTTGCATTTGATGATGTGAACAGAATGATGTGACTATTAACAGTTCCTTCATACATGGTCATTGCCCAGGTGAAAGTTATCTCTCCAAAGGCAATAAAGGTCATAAAAAAAAAGACAAAAAGGAGGAAGTGTCTATGACAATGACCTGAGACAGCGTGAGCAAACGCTTCCATCAGGGTGAATATCTTCCATACACCTAAGGGCGGGGGGGGGGGGTATATTATTTATAGTAAGCATATGATTGGGATTGCTGCACCGCCCGTCCTTCATTCCATTAAACCTCAGCGCCGTATTGCACATCACAAGCGCTTCGAGTGCTACAGTCGCCGAGTGAAACCTCAATCATTTGAACTGGAGGGCTACTGTGTGTCGCGGCGCCAGGTGATTTATTGTCAGCATCTTGAAGATTATCTAGCCAAGGGGCTGGCCCTCCTCCAGATATATGAGAGCTTTGTTCTTCATTTCTTCGTAAAGACGCTTAGAGTTCCGCTTGTCACCAGAGTGAACTTTCAAGTCTTACGACATCATCACGCTGATATCTGCTAGCATCTTGACATTACTTAACACCTACACATACATATTTATATATGTTTATATTTTAAACAAATATTCATATTATTGTTAGTTATCAGTGTCAACATTTCAGCTTTTTCTTGTTATTAAAAAAATTAACCATTATCCACAAATGGCCCCCAAGAAACAATTCCTGTCTTTCGCTTTTAATGGGTACTGCGAAAGACCTTGGTACGACTTCGGTAAATGAAAACTAAACGCTCCATAGCAAAAATTCTGAATACGAAAATATACTGTTAGCTCCTTGTATTGAGAGGGGTCTGAATACGCGCTAAATACAGCGTTAAAGTTGCCTAATTAGCAATACTGCTTGCTATACTCTGGCAGACAAAGTGTGTATAGGCTGTGTTAAGAAGTGGCGTTACAATTAAATTCACCCAATAAATGAATACATTCAGGATCCATGACAGATTAAGGTTCTGCAACATTCCACTTTCTCCATCGATCTTGTAAACATCTTGTTAATACCAATTCCTAAACTGGCGCCCAATATGGTTAAAATTGTGTTCCCCCAACGTTAATTAACACGACGAAGGTTTTTTTAAGTATCTACAAGGTCCAATTATAACCCATTTAGGCCCGGGAGGAGTCCCGGAAGGTCCCAAAAGAAAACCAAGTGGTCCCAATTATAAATGGGGTCGCTAGAAAAGAAAATGCACCGTAAAGGGCCCTGACTCTGACCCCACCCCTGGACACTTTTGGTAAATTTCGGACCTTTTGGAGCACCGGGACTTTTACAGTAGGAATTATTGCATTTTGTGGTCCTTTGGAACTAGGGTACTTTGAGACTTTTTGGAGGAAAAGTTACTCCTTTTATAAATCAAAAGACTTTCCAGTAAAAAATACAGGCCCAATCTCTTTGGGGACACTTCTGGTAAAAAAAAAGTGCCCCGAAAAGTCTAAGCCCCATTTCAGTGTGCCGAACTCATCCAACAAACGTGTCTTTCCCTCACAGTTTTTAGTGCTGCGCGGGCATAGACGAGGAGATTACATAACAATCTTCCTGCCAATTCATCTTCCTCTCAAAAGTTCTACAGCAGTAGCCAAACACCCCAACTTTAAACCGCGACCAATTGCTTTGGCCTACATTCTCCATCAGGTAATTAATCATGTTTACACATGCTTTTGGCGAGCGCCCGTGTCTTTCAAACCCTTCATGCTCGGTTTGCCACCCAGGCTTTGTTGTTATTAACTGACAGCCACCGCAGCACATCATTTGACATAATAAGTGTAAATAGAGGTGTGTGTAAACAATCTGCATCACCATCCTTGCGGAAAATGAAAGTCCGCAGCCGCATTAAGTGACAATTTCACATGAAGACATGTGACATTCAAACACCAGCCTCATAAAGGCAACACTTTGCAGGAAGTAGCCAGAGGCGGTCTCATACGCATGCAGCGTCCTTTTTGTATTAAACCTCGGTTTGAACATCAGCCACTAATTGAACTGGTTCCTTGCCCTCCTGCAGGCGACAGCCGTGGCGAAACATCGATGCGACGTCTCCAAAGCGGCATGGTTAAGCGCACTTGAATAGCATAGCAGGTGCGACAGAAATCCAGATTTCGTTCGGTTTTGGTGTAGTTTGGGGGTTATTCTGAGGTAGCACGGACGACTCTCCATGAAGCTACAAATGCTTGTAAACCAGCTAAATGTGTGATACAAAAGTGGTACTAGTTAATGTATTTAGGATTGTATTTATTTACTGTATTCATCCCGCAGTCATTTTTTTTTGAAAAAATTACTGAATATTTGGAGTCTTAGGCCCTGTCTACATTAAGCCAGATAACTCCTTAAACGAATAACTATTTAACCCTAAACTGTGTCAGCCACACTAACCCATCGTTTAAGTTTCCCCTCCTTCAAATTTTTTTTTGCATGTGCGCCGTCTATTTCTTGAATCTCCAGCTCTTAGCTTTGTATGGACTCATTGATCATTTATCAGAGCTTTCCTTTAAAGCCCATATTGGCAAATTTTTGTGCAATTCGAAATGAAATGTCAACTGAAGCAGCAAAATTGTATTTGCATTCAATGATTTTCAGCCACTTCAACTATTGCCTTACCAGCTGGTCTCAGGCTGGTCAGAGTTAAAAAAAAACAACAACATTGGAAATCTTGTACGAACAAGCAATTAAGGTTATGGATAAAAAAAAAAACCTAGGCACTATCATCACTGTGCCATTCTAAAAAAAATACAGTATTTTAAACTGGGACAGTCTTCACACATTTGCAGACTTAAAACTGACCTATAAAGTACTTTAAAGGGTAACTGCATTTTTGGGGGGAATTTTGCCCATCGTTCACAATCCCTATGTAGGACAAGAAGACATGTTTTTTTTAATGGATCCTAAATTGGCCCTGGTGTGTATATGAATGTGAATGGTTGTTTGTCTATCTGTGTTTATCCTGCGATGTGGTGGCGACTTGTCCTGGGTGTACCTTGCTTTCGGCCCGGGTGCAGCTGGGATAGGTGCCATGATCACAGAAAGCTTACTAGCTTGTGTGGTTATATTGACATTATCGGCTGGTGAGCTGCTTCCTCGCCTAGGTGCTTGTGAAAGTTTATTCGAGATCATAAATAATGCCTCTTTCCTGGATAGTAGAAAGATGAGGACATAATCAAGCAAGTTGGTACACTTTGGCGTCCAATTTCGACCCGGAAGAGGTAAGAAAGACTTGAAAAGACGCTTGGTACCACTCCCTTTTTATCTTTGCCACGATTATGATTTATTCTTCATTTAAACGGGAATAAATAACATCCCATCAGTTGGCATTCCAGTGACAGCAAACATTATACAGTAAGTGATGTTCAATTGTTTGTTTGTTTGCAGGGGCAGTAATCAGTTCTGTGGTTGAAAAAAAGCAACCGTTTTTAAAATCATTGCGCCGTATGCTTAAAACAAGCATAATACGTAAATATTACTTATTATAAATATGCCCGTTTCTACATGACATATAGACTTACAGCATGTATATAAAACCATGATGGAAGTGTTTGGATGTTTTTAAAGGGCTTTATAGGCAGAATAGATTGACTACCACAGGCTCCATAGTAAGCAGACTTTTGCTTACATTTATTTACTAGTTAGAGTGCATAAAAAATAAAAAAAATATTTGTGTTCTTGTCTTACAGAAGGATTTTGAATGATAGGCAAAATTCCCCAAAAAGTGCAGTTCCCCTTTAAAGGAAGCAAAAAGAAATGTGGTGTATCAATAAATGCAATGGACACAGGTCACAGTGAATAATTGATGTCTGCCGTAAATGTCATAAATGCAATATGGCCGCATATATGAAAGCATCAGTCACTAGCAGACGGATGAGAAGCTTGCAGTGAATCAATAAAAGAAACAAACACAAATGTCACACATTAGACGAATCACAACTGCATTAGTTTGTTTCAAGGGAGGAGGGGTTCAGAACAACTACAACTAGAAATATGTGTCGGTTCGTCGTCGCTAAAACTTATATTGCAGCTCGATGTGTCCCGATACAACTTTTCCACTTCCGATACAACACAGATAATGGAGCCTTAAATATTAAATATTAACCCGATACAATATCAGCAGGAATTGTAGGAAATTATTTGATTATTTTGTAGTGTGAAATGTTAGAAAGGTTTTGAGCAAGTGAAACTACCCTAACAGAGAACAATGGTAGGTATAAAAAAACACCATCAATTTCCTATTAAATGTCCGAAATGGACTTACACCGTCTTTAAGTTGAAGTGGAGTGGTAATTTAGAAGAAAAGAGCAATCTTGTGTGCTTATTGGAGGATATTTAGATGTTAATAATATGGACATTTTACAAGGAAGTACATATCATCCGATATCTGCTTTTTTTAAGGCAAACATTTATTTGGACAGTGGTGCATACAGTTTACTCATTACTAAGGACATGCACATCATTCACTTTGGTATATTCAATTTAATTTCCCGTGGACGATTAACAGCAGTGATTCGGATGGAGAACCCACTACAGTCAACTACACCTGATCGACCTCATTTCACTGACCCAGCGTTCATAACAGCCGGCTCACCCAGTCTATTTACACGAGGCAACCAAAGGGGATGCCTCTACGCTGGATTTGGTTCTGGCAAACAACTCAGACTGCGAAATAAGATCTGTTTGCACAAATGTGAGACATTGTGTCGGGCCCACGAGCCGGGAATACTAAAATGACTTGTGCAATTCGTTTTGTAAATGGACAGTCTATCCTTCAGTGCCACTGCACACATGTCAGTTTGCTTTATCTCCAGCCTACACCCACGCACACACGCACGCACACAGGCACACAAGTCAGTAGTGTTATTACAACCTCATCGTTGCTCTCCACCAGCATATGAGCATCCCAACTGTATTTGCCACAGCACAGATGAGCATTTCTGAGCATCTATTTTCGTTTGTTGGATTTTGCACAAAATTATTCATTAGTTCAGAAAAAATTACACTACGGTTTAATTTTTCACTGACAAAACAAATAAATAAATATTTCACTAAATTTAATATGTAATATATCTATTTTTTTTAATATGAAATAGTTTTCAAATATAATAAATAATTGGTATAGTTTTCTGTATTTTCTCTGACTGAAAAACTATTAAACATAAATTGGAATTCTTTACGAATATATACTACATCAATTATTTTTAATACTTATTAATTTTAAAACCGTATGTTATAAATAATTTCTTTATCTTTATTCTTTCCATGTAAAATGACACCACATTGGAGTTTTTAAGTCAAAACAATTATTTATAAATACATAAAATGTTAATTATGTTATCATATTTATTATGAAATAGTAAAAAAAAAATAGATAAACTAATAATTTCATTTTCATTTTCATTTCAAATTTTTTCAGTTTAAAATAACACATTAGAATGTATTCGTTTTTAATTGTAATTTTTATTTTTGGTATAAAAAAAAACTTTTTATAGTATCGTAATGCTGGCGGAATAACGAGGCTGGACAGATGTGCGCAAATCATCTTTTTAATTGGCATCTACAAAACAGCGCAGTATTCATAAAGCAAGACGCACTCCATATGTTCTGTAGAGTTAACGCTGTTACGGAATTGATCTTTTCTTTCGGGCTGCCACAAACTAGCAAGTAAACGTTACTGCTCCGTATATCCCAGCCCCTGAAACAAAGCTCAGACCCATACACAATATTCCCGTTGCTACAATATAGTAATAATCATCTTACCAATTGCCTCTAAGCGGCCAGCAAGTCTCATATTTTGTGATAAAATAAATATTTAACATAATAGTTTAGTGTAATTATGGCCTGCGCACACTGGGTGACTAATATTCAAATGTATTATGTCAATCTAAAATCCCACTGAAAAGAACACTAAATGCCAACACAAAAATGACAGCACAGCAAACACAAATAGGGCAACACAAAGAGCAACTTCCTCTAAGCAAGCGGAAGTGTCTCTAACCATCACCTTGGGAACTCAACAGTGTCAAAATATAAAAAGTTTACATTTAACTATACATTTACAATGACCTTAGGGATGCCATAGCTCAGGGTCACTATAGGTGCTGGTAGAAGGAGTCAAAAACTTTTTGTCAAAACATGATTCTGAAGTAAATACTTTGTGCCGCCCAGCCTCACCCTGACTTTACCTCCAGCAGCACCCCAGGTAAATTGAGTTTAGGACCCCTGCTCTAAGCCGAAGGTCTTTATCTGTATTGTGCGGGAAAAAAATTCAGCATTCACACATATAACTGATGTATTTATTTTTCTAAAGTACGGCTGGCTTTTTTTTGTAGGGGTGGGAACAAATACTGATATGGGAATATTTTGTAATACTTTTTCTACCAATATATAATAGATTTTTCATATGTTCATATTAATTTTCTATAGTCTAAAACATCTTATTTTTTTATTTAATTAAATTTTAACTCAAGGACGACTTCGGCTCCTCAGCCCCACAAAGTGTTGCTGTTCTGCTACCTCAGCAAGGCGGTACAAGAAGTGGACATTTAAGAGGTAGAAGGCCTTTTCTTGTCATTTAAGTGGCAAAACAATAGATCCACCTGCTGTACTATTGCAATATACAGATCATTTGAATTACATTGTTTTTTGACTCAGCTTATCTAATGCATTACTACTGTAATTTAGTGTACACTTCTATTTCAAGCTGCATTTTAAATTGATAACTAAACTAGGTAGAATATTGCAATATCACATCGCATTACTATATTGTGTCATGACTCAAGTATCATATCGTAAAGACCTTGCCTTTACCAAGTTCTAGCTTATTATTCAATTTTTTTATATGAATCCCCAAAATATTATTTCAAAAAACATCTGAATATCAAAGAAAAGGTATTCCATAGCGAGCCTTAAATTCTCCTTCAGATGTAGTGATGACTGGAATCGGGAGGAAGAAAGTTAAATCAAATGCTTCACAAAATACAAGGAGAGTGGGGAAAAAAGGCTTTTAAAAACCTTGAAAATGTTATTAATAACCCCGGCTGTGGAAATTGAAGATAATAAAAGCTCAATAAGAGGGAGAGAACCTTGAAAGGCTTGTTGCCATTCAGTGGACGGTGACTAAAGCAGACAAAATCCACAGTAAAATTCAGGTTTAGCGCACAGATGGACAAGAACTACAAAAGAAATCATTAAAAAACTCACAACTATTGGAGTATGTCTGTGTTACACTCACAAAAAACGTTGTTTACGCCACCGACTTCCACCCCAATTTCTTTAGGATTCGCACTAATTCAGGGAGGTTTTGGCCTTTGGGTCCAGGAGATTTAACTAAAGTCTTTTATCATTTGCACAAAAGAGTGTGCGTATGCTGATGTCTCTGTGTGTGTGCACTTACATAAAGTGATGCAATTGGATTACAATGGCATGGACCTGCAATTCTCCATATACGGCTTTGCAAATCCACCTGCCTCATTGAATTAGCATTTGTTTAAAGTTGTCAGACAAGGAGCGAGCTAGCCTTATGCATAGTATGTGCGGTGCAGCAATGCGGCTAATTCCTCTCCACCTGGGAATACACGCACACAAACATCATACACATGTTGCACACGTGTTGATGTTGCTATGGGAAACATAGTCCCTTTTTTTAGTTTCCGGAGAGGAATAACATTTGTCTCATAAGACAAACACAATCAGGAGTATGCAGAATATCCAAGCATAGCACAGATTGTTAAATGGAGCAAAATAAATGGACAAAATGCAGTAAAACTGACTTGTTAGAATAATGAGTGCATACTTATTTACATAATTAAAGCTGGAATAAAAATGCTTTATAAGACTCTATTTGAGCTGGATTTTGCTCCGCCTGGATAGTATTGATGCCTTGAGGGGTAGTGCGCCTGGCATTAAAGCCCTGTGCGTGCCATTTAAAAGATAACTGCTTTTTGGATGAAACAGGTCCTAAAACATAGCATTTACCTGTGGAATCATTGCGACCGTTTGGGTGAATGGCTGAAAACTCTTCCTTTATGCCTGTTAAAGTGAATTATTTCCCCATATCGCCGGATTGCTCCAAGTACAAGGCCACGTAGGTCACAATCCCCCCATTCTATTGATTTTTGTGTTTTGAATCAATATATAATTTTTTCTCCTCTTTAAGTGATTGAAAATGCTGATAATTTCAGCATGACTAAGTATTAGGTGTACATACATGCATTGGTTGTGTGTATATAGTCACATTCGGGTCGCATGTCTGCTGCTATGGTTGTGTTCTCAGGATGCGGAAGGACAGGCATGCAGCTAAGAGTCTTTTAATCCTTAAAGGCCAACAGAAACCCACTACTACCGACCACGCAGTCTGATAGTTTATATATAAATGATGAAATCTTAACATTGCAACACATGCCATTACGGCCACGTTAACTTATAAAGTGCAATTTTAAATTTCCCGGGGAACTTCCGGTTGAAAATGTCTATGTATGATGACGTTTGCGCGTGACGTCAATGGTTGAAACGGAAGTATTCGGACACATTGTATCACAATACAAACAGCTCTGTTTTCATCGCAAAATTCAGCAATCCAGCGATCCAACACATTGCTGATGTGTTGGATCCACTGTGGACTGGACTTTCACAATGTTATGTCAGACCCACTCGACATCCGTTGCTTTCGGTCTCCCCTAGAGGGGGGGGGGGGGGTTACCCACATATGCGGTCCTCTCCAAGGTTTCTCATAGTCATTCACCGACGTCCCACTGGGGTGAGTTTTTCCTTGCCCGTATGTGGGCTCTGTACCGAGGATGTCGTTGTGGCTTGTACAGCCCTTTGAGACACTTGTGATCTAGGGCTATATAAATAAACATTGATTGATTGATTGATTGAAAATTCCACAGTATTCTGGACATCTGTGTTGGTGAATCTTTTGCAATTTGTTTAATGAACAATGGAGACTGCAAAGAAGAAAGCTGTAGGTGGGATCGGTGTATTAGCGGCTGGCTGCAGCAACACTACCAGGAGGACTTTGACTTGGATAGCAGACGCGCTATCCGACGCTAGCCGCCGACCGTATCGATGATCGGGTGAAGTCCTTCGTCGCGCCGTCGATCGCTGGAACGCAGGTGAGCACGGGTGTTAATGAGCAGATGAGGGCTGGCGTAGGTGGAGCGCTAATGTTTATATAATAGCTCTGACGAGGTCCCGTAGCTAAGTTAACTTCAATGGCGTCGTTAGCAACAGCATTGCTAGGCTTCGACAGGCGGCACAGCATTAACCGTGTAGTTACAGGTCCAGTGTTTGGTTCGGTGATTCCTGATAGTAGTATTGTTGATCTTCTGTCTATCCTTCCAGTCAGGGGTTTATTTCTTTTGTTTCTATCTGCATTTAATCACGATGCTATCACATTAGCTCCGTAGCAATACATCTCCACGATGTATTGTCGTGGAGATAAAAGTCACTGTGAATGTCCATTTCACATTCTCGACTCTCATTTTCAAGAGGATGTAGTATCCGAGGTGGTTTAAAATACAAGTCCGTGATCCACAATAGAAAAAGGAGAAAGTGTGGAATTCAATGAGCCCTTTTACCTAAGTTACGGTCAGAGCGAAAAAAGATACGTTCTGCACTGCACTCTAGTCCTTCACTCTCACGTTCCTCGGCCACAAATCTTTCATCCTGGCTCAAATTAATGGGGTAATCATCGCTTTCTCGGTCCGAATCGCTCTCGCTGCTGGTGTAAACAATGGGGAAATGTGAGGAGCCCTTCAACCTGCGACGTCACGCTACTTCCGGTACAGGCAAGGCTTTTTTGGTCAGCGACCAAAAGTTGCGAACTTTATCGTCGATGTTCTCTACTAAATCCTTTCAGCAAAAATATGACAATATCGCGAAATGATCAAGTATGACACATAGAATGGATCTGCTATCCCCGTTTAAATTAAAAAATGTCATTTCAGTAGGCCTTTAAAGCCAGGCAACATACAAAACACTACTGTACACTACTTAGCATAGCCTAACAAACGTAAACTGACGTGTAGCGCAAACATTGGACCCGCAACCTACGGCAGGGTGACACCGGTATATAAAGTGGCTGTAGCAGGTTGGGGCACGAATCACAGATCAGAAACTGGTGTGTAAGATCAGCGCACCTAACACTGTACTTTAATCAAGTATTTTTTTGGCTTGAAGTGCTTTACAGAAAATTACAAGAAGGCAAAAATATAAATATAAAATCATAATTAAAATAAAATCAGAAAATAAAATAAACAAAAACAACCATAAATAAAATTTAAATCCATCAAATACTGTAGATAAAATACTTTCAGTTGTCATATACACAATTTAAAAAAAATTTCCAGCCTGGATGTGAAAATTGCCAATGTTGAGGCCTGTCACACATCTTCTGGAAGACTATTACAGATTTTACTGAAATGCAGCCTCACCATGTTTAGTCCTGACTCTGGACACCAGCAGGAGACCACCCCCTGAGGTTGTCAGAGCCCGAGATGGTTCATATGGTTCTAACATGTCAGAGATGTTCTTTGGCACAAGACCATGAAAAGACTTGTACACAAGCAGAGCTATTTTAATGTCTATTTTCTGAACAACAGGAAGCTAATGTAGTGACCCAATCACCAGACGAATAGGGTTGTATTTCCTGGTTCTAGTCAGGACTCTAGCAGCAGCATTCTGGATGTATTGCAGCTGCTTTACAACTGGTTTTAGAGAGCCCAATGCGAAGGTCATTGCAGTAGTCTAACCTGCTGGAGACAGAGCCGTGGATTGGTCTTTCTAAGTCGGATTTAGACATTAATCCTATGATTTTGGCAATATTTTTCAGGTGGTAAAAAGCTGCTGATATTATTGACCTAATGTGGCTCTTAAAGTTTAAGTCTGAGCCCATTATAACTCCCAGATTTCTGACCTGATTATTAGGTTTCAGGGAGAGGGTCTCAAGGTGAAGAATAATGATATTACTATGCTTCTGTGGGCTGGAGACAATAATTTAAATGTTGTCTTAGTTTAGCTGAAGAAAATTGTTTTGCATCCACACATTGATCTGTTCGATGCAGCGACAACATTAATCAACAGGCCAACGTTCACCTGCCGTCAGTGACACGTATATCTGGGTGTCATCTGCATGGTTGTGGTAGGACACATTGAAGCTGCATAATCGCTGACAACAAACAAAAGGACATGATCTGGACTGACAGGTCATGACATACTGTATATACTCAAAAATAAACAACAAAATTAAATGAAGGGCTGTCATTGGCATAAAAAATCAAAGCCAAAAGGACACAGTGGGTAACCACTTGTTCCGGCAATTAAAAAAAAAATTCCGAACGGCTAATGATGACGTAGCTATCTCTAATCTGTACATGAATTAATTGTGCCTATACTATCTTCCTAATGTTAGTTTCAGTAAAATCAAATTGTGGCGTTTACAGAAATGGACATTGGGATTTCACACCACACACCCATCACAAGACTCACTGGTCACAGTGGCGTCCTTCATTGCTGCTGACTGAGGGTGTAAATTCACGACTCCCTGAAGGATTGACTCTGAATGTGTTTCTGTACCAGCAGTAGGGGGTGTCTCATCTGTTGAAGGTCAAACATCTACAGTAGGTAGGGGGGAGAGGTGGTCCGCTGACTGCTATACCACCGAGAATGCTGGTAAATATTGATTGACGGCGTTTACAGCAGATGCTTATCACGAAGGAAATTGATCTGATGGGGCGACATTACATCGTGTGGGTCCAACTGTGACCTTCCACACCTGAAAATGTGTAGCAAATAATCGGAATGACCACATGACACTTAAGATTAGCCACAAGCAACTATTTGACTGGGAAACTGGATGAAAACTGCTTACAAAATATCTAGTAGATCTACATGATGACCAGTTCTGATTAAACCACTGCCCGAGTCTATCAGTCTGACTCTTTGCCCATCCAAACAGAAAGAATCCATTTTACAGCCAGTAACGACTGTCGAAAAAGTAGCCCAAAACTTGGATATTTTGCGTCACGTTTAATAAAGCCTTTGTTTACCAGTTAAAGGGGTCTTAAATCTACATTTAAAACACATAATTGTGGTCTTCACATGTAATAGCAGAACTTTGCCCCAAATTTTGCATACATTTTGCTTTACAGACACATCTTTAAGTTGCTTTCTGGCTGTCTCTTGAAAATGAGTTGTTCTGCGGCGGTGTTATTTACATGCAAAAAAACTCCACGCTTCGCCCCCTCCACCTTGCTATGACTGTGTCTCCGCCGTGTCAGCCATGTTTGTGAATGACAGCGGAGGATTTTAGCATTTACATGTACCAGCCAGAGTCTAACCTGCAGAAAAAGGAAACCAAATAGATGAAAGCATCTCAAAGATTAGATTATAAGCTTTATACAGGCTACCTGTTATGTCTGCCACCCGATTTGAAGCGACCATGAACATCCATGGAAAAATATAGCATTATACGTATCTGTTATCTCAACTACATGTTTTTTTAAGCTAATGCTACACTGCTAATGTAGACAAAAAAAGACATTGAAATATGATACGAAACGCTAACAAAAAATGTTTGCTAAACCCTAACTTTGTAACTATATGTGTCAGTGTTCTATTTGCTGCTTGCTAATATCAATGCTACATGCTCACGTATCATTACAAATTTTCATCAACTGTATCTGCTGTTATCGGGCTTACCGCTTCACTCCATCGTTGCCATAAATTGTAAGAACTGTCTCCGCGATTTAATGTGGTTTTGGGTATATCCTGTATATTTCCTTTCAGACCTCGGCGTGTCTTTCAGTCAAGGTTGGTGCTCCATGTTGGCCTATGCGTCTCATGAGTAATTACATTGCCATGAATCACAAAAGTTAAGCAGGCACTTATCACTTCTTCAGATAAGAATTTATGTTTGTGACCTGCACTGGTTATTACAAACAATAACAGAGCTTTTTCGGTCTTTGGGTCGCATCGTGGACATTTTTTTTCGTTTGTACTACAACTGCCACTAGGGGGAAACAAATAGCGGACTTGCACAGAGGCTTCCCGGAAAACCTTGAGCATGTACAGAGATATTTGTCGACGTCATTGTTTGGTAAGCGTCAAAAGTCATGGCAAATCTCAAAGGGCTCGTTTAGAATGAGACAAAATCTCCTCAACATCAATTGTTTCAACATTTTAGCACTTACGGGGATCCCAAATACACCAAAAAATACAAGGGAATAAAAGTGGAATTTGCACAATATCACCTCTTAAAATAGAAGTCATTGCATTTAAAAAAAAACTGTGAAAAAAGCTATTTCTAATGAAACCAATGAAGTGATTTATTTCTCTCAGATATGGCCAAATGACCGTCATTAACGCGCCAGGCTCTCTTTGCACTTTGGCCTCGATCAGGCGGATAGTGAGACCCATTCAAGGCAGGATCATAAAAGCCACCCGGAAAAAGAAATCACAAGTTCCTGATACATTGACCAGTGCACCAGTTTTACAAGTCAGCTCCACACAGACACAAAAAAAAAGTCATGAGCAAAGTGTCGCTGTAGACACAACAAGGTCAAAGTGCAGAAACAGATCAACAACTGTGGTATATTACCAAAATGTCACCATCTTTCAAGTCTGAAGTTTGAAGGAGCAAAAGGGCCTTGGATACCTCACAAGGCATCAAAAGGAAAGTACTGAGACGAGGAAATTGAATTGTGAGCTGGAAAGTTAAAGAAGATTGTGGAGAAATTGCAAAAGCAAAGGATGCGGAAATACACGAGTATGCAAAATGGAAGAAAGTGACCTTATACGACACAGACTGCAACCAATTATATCTGGATTTAACAACACAGAACGTTTCATTTATTTGCCTGAGTCAATCTTGGTTAGAACTGGCCTAAACCCAATTCTATTTTACGGGGATGACAGCGTGTTCATCCTGCTATCTTCGGAATAGAATGTTGTTTGATGATAGCATGGATAGCAACTTTTATCTGATCTACAGAGAGAAGCTACCATAAAACTTTGCGATTTTTCACATACCATCTGTTTTTAGCAATGTGGGAATAATAGTGTGTCGTCTGCCAGAGAGGATGTATCGCTAATTTCCCACCTGTGGATGCATGGCAAGCACGCCTGATGAAAAGCGTTGGGAAGTTCTTTTTATCAGGGTGGGTGGCATGACACAAATTCTCTCAAAGGAATACGAAAATTGGCAACGTAGGAAAGTTTTCTTTTTTTTTTGCCTGAGTGGGGAAAAAGGTCAACAGGAGTTCAGGGACGAGACCCCGGACTGTGGCGCTCACACGCGAGAGTAACAGGCAGGAGATATTCTGGGATGTCAGCGTAGGGGCTGGTCGGATGATGTGCTCGGCAGGGCGTGGTTTCCGCATATTTTAGCGCAAACTGGGGGAGGCATCCCAACCCACTCTGCTTTAAATTAAGTGGGATTAGCAGGATAAAGAAACTCATCTGAGCAGTCACCTGGATGAATAAATCAGATATTATGAAGTGTATTGTCACTTGTAATCTCTCACCCTTCCGCGGTTGCCTTTGCTGCTACAGTAATCTAGTTTTCTCGTTCCTTTTAATCCACATTGTCCTCTAAATCACCCTTCCATTGTTGAGTGTATTTTAGAGATGGCAACATGGCTGACAAGCGACAGGAAATAAATGGCAAAAAGGATGCAGAGATACGGCAGCTGTCGAGAGAATTAAGGAGCCTTTGTGCGTGAGCCGTGCCAAACCTATTCCTTTGACACCAGTGGCCTTTCCGAGGTTTATCGACTCAAATTTTACTAGCTAACTTTTACGCAGATGCAGAGAGTAGTTAGAACTTAAGCACATTGGGTGCTTTATCTTAGTCCTTGAAATGTTTGTTTAAAAGGAGCCCTATAATGCAAAACCAACTTTTCTAACTTATTGGTACACTGCAAATTATTTGCCACTTGCCAAGATTTTACATTTTATTTCTACAGATTTTCCTAATTTTAAGAGCTATTTATTTATTTTTTTGTCATTGATGAATCTTAATTTAAACATAAATGATTATATTTTTTCTATTCTAGTTTAACAATGTTTATCTTGTTTAAAGATTCTGCAACATCTCTAGAATGCGTAATTTAAGAATTGCAAGTTGAATGCTTGTTTTCGGAATAAAAATACTTATTTCCATCTTAAAAGTCCTGCTAATTTCTAGATATACAAATCTTAATTTAGAATGTCTTATCAAGTAAAATTATCTGTCCATGCAGCTAGTTAAGTTCACTAGTTTGTAGTATTTTTTTTTAAAATTGGTCATTTTAGCTTAGTTATTTTTTGCAGTGTACCTGCTGTTGGGTATTTAGGATCTGCACAAGTCCTGAAAATTTGAAATCAAACTGTGGAGGCATTGCAAATATATTTATAGTTTTAGAAACACAGGATATGATGTTAATATCCAAAATGCCACGGTCCTTCTCCCTGAGCCAAGCTTGCGCCTGACCACATACCTGAGTGGTTTTAGATGTTCCAATTCATTTTTCCTTGAGAAACGTGGGTGGGGATGATAGTCATCACAAAATGGTAATGTCAAGCCGGGCGTGGTTAGACAGACGGATGTTCAGGCCAGCCTTGGGCATCGCAAAGATTGCTCCAAGTTGGTCTTACAGACACATGATATGATGTTATGGGGGGAGGAAAGGTGTCAATGAGGTCGTCAGGTGGGCTCCCTCCTTAACCGGTGTTTCACTGACAAGGCCCACTACATCTCCAGAGAGCTCAGTAGCAACTCCTAGCGTCCTAGGTATGCTCCCCTCTCCCTTTCCCCTTTAAGTATAAAATATCATGGTCTTGGTCACTTCGCAGCCCAGCTGTTGTATCTCCTCCTGATCCAGAGCCACTGGCTTGCTCCTTCCGCAGCACTGAACAGGGCTTTGATGGCTTGACGTTGGGCCTGGCCCCGGATTCCCATGTTTTTAAAGAAACTGGTAGTTGACCTGCCCACGAAGCCTCTGCAGCCCATCTCCACAGGGAGAACTGTGGCCTTGCAGCCCCGTTGTTCAGCATCCGCTGCCAACTCGGCATACCGTAGCTTCTTGCGCTTGTAGGCCTCGCCCACATTATCCTCCCAGGGGACTGTCAGCTCTATGATGTAGACTCTTTGAATCGCAGATGACCACATCACGAGATCTGGCCTGAGGCTGGTCGTGGCAATCTCCACTGGGAAGGAGAGTTTCTGCTAGAGGTCAACGAGGAGCCTCCAATCTCGTGCTGCTCCCAGCTGTATGGCCTCTGCTTTCGGTGTGCAGGACTTCGGTTGCTTCTCCCCCTCGTGCACAAACTGCCTTGAAGATGCAGAATGGGAGGCAGGCGGGGGCAGAGCGTTGACGACCGTGCGTTGACTCTCCAGTAAAGCTGCTAGACACTTCAACACTTGGTTGTGCCGCCAAGTGTATCGATCCTGTGTAAGGCTTGTCTTGCAGCCAACCAGGATGTGTTTCAGGTTTGCTGGAGATGGACAGAGGAGGCATGTGGGGTCTTCTCTGTACCACTGGCTGAGGTTATGTGGTGATGGTAGGACGTCGTATGTGTCTCGCAGTATGAAGCTGGTTCGAAAAGCTTCCATGTCCCAAATATCTTTCCAGGAGAGCTTTCGCTTCTCAACATCTTCCCAACACATCCATTGCCCTAGCTTTCCTTATGATACAGCCTTTGCACACTTCGCAGCCTCTTCTTCTCTGCGAACTTCCTCAACCCCAAGCTCACGTCGCTGGGCTGGACCGGCCTCGTACCAGGATGGTGTAATCTCTCCTAAACCAAGGCCACCTCTTCCCCTTTGCACCTGGCCGACGATGTCCCGATGCTTAAGGGCTGACTTGGCCTACTTCCTCCCGGTAGTAAAGGTCAGAGGGGTTTTAGCCACACAGGGGTCTCGGGATTCTGTCAGCATCATCTCCAGTCGGACTTTGGTACTCTTGAACTCCTCTGTGAGGCTGGACAGAGGAAGCTCCAGGATGCCTTTACCATACAAAGCTATGCTGGTAAGGCACCTGGGAAGACCTAGCCATTTCCTGGCAAAGGAGCTGATCAACTTCTCAAGTTTCTCAACCTTTGAGATCGGCACTTCATAGATGGTCAGAGGCCACATCAACCGAGGTATTAGACCAAACTGAAGCTTCAACCTGCCAGGGAGCATGGTCTTGTCGATGCTCTGAAGACCGCTGGTAGCATTGTGTCTAAGCTGTTCCACTTGGGCTGTGTCCTTGAGGGTTGCATCGTACCACCGCCCGAGGCTCTTGATTGGCCTCTCTACCACGGTTGGTATGGGCTCCTCGCCGATGTAAAAGTGCTGGTCTGATAGCTTGCCTTTGACAACAGACAGGCTCCTTGCTCAGTTTAATCTTCATCCGGGCCCATTCAATGTTTTCCTGCAACCTTCTTAGCAGTCGTCTGGTACATGGGATGGTTGAAGTGAGAGCCGTCATATCATCCATGTATGCCCTAATGGGAGGGAGCCGAAGGCCTAGTTTTAGCTGCTCTCCTCCCACCACCCATCAAGATGCACGGATGATGACCTCCATGGCCATGGTGAAGGCCATTGGGGAAATGCTGCATCCTTCCATAAAGCCCACCTTAAGGTGTTGCAAAGCCGTGGTGTACTCTGCTGTTGACAGGCATATCTGCACGTCCAGGAAATAGGCCCTGACGAGGGCAGTGATAGCATCTGGAACCTGGAAGTAGCTGAACGCAGTCCATAGGACGTTGTGTGGAACCGAGCCAAAGGCGTTGGCCAGATCCAGGAAAACAACATCGAGGTCTCTTCCATCAGTCTTTGCGGCCTGGACTTGGTGCCATATCATGCGCAGGTGCTCCACACACCCGGGAAAGCCTGGCATCCAAGCTTTCTGCACTGATGTGTCAATGAAGTGGTTCATTTCCAGTAGGTGGTCATCCTGTGAGCCACTACAGAGAATACAATTTTTACCCTCCACGTTCAGGAGACTGATTTGGCGAAACTGGCCGATAGCAGTAGAGTCCTTTTCCTTAGGGATCAGGATACTCCCTGCCCTTCGCCAGGCTTTTGGTATTGTCTGCTTCTACCAAACCACCCTCATTAGGCGCCACAGGAAACGCAGGACATCTGGTGTATACTTATAGAGTTTGTAAGGCACTCCGTTGAGACCAGGGGAGGATGCTGCTCTGGCCCGCCGTACAGTTCTTTCGACTTCACTCCAATTGGGAGGGCTGACATCTAGCTGATGTTTTGGAGGTTGTAACGGTGGCATGTCATGTGGAAGTGTCACCTGTTCATGTCGGCGGCTGTCAGAGTGTGTTTGTGGCAGGTGGGCTTCCAGGGCGTCCTTTGCTGCTTGGAGATTGCCACTTTTCTCTTTTGTGAACAGCCCCTTCACAAACTTGAAAGGGTCTTTGAAGAAGTTAACTCTTGCCCGTGCCTTCTTTCTGTGCCTCTTTCTCAGGTTCTCAGCTCTTCTCAAAGCAAATAGCCGGTTCTTAATTTCTGCCTGCAGCACGTTTATGCCCTCCTCCTCCTCTGTGGCTTTCACCACTGTTTCTTCAGTTGCCTTCTTTCCTTGACCAGTCGCTCTATTTCCTGCTGTCTCCTGGATTGAGTAGGGATGGATGGGGGTGTACTACTCCTATTGTCTGCAACGCCGAAGCGTTCTGCTCCATGAGCTTTGATTGATTGATTGATTGAGACTTTTATTAGTAGGTTGCACAGTGAAGTACATATTCCGTACAATTGACCACTAAATGGTAACACCCAAATAAGTTTTTCAACTTGTTTATGTCGGGGTCCATTTAAATTGATTCATGATACAGATATACAGTTGTGTTCAAAATAATAGCAGTCCCACATCACTAGCAAGATAAATCACTGTTTTTGTTAGAATTTCAACCTCTACACTGCAAGTAAGTTTCTAAAAGGTTTAGTAAAGGTATAGAAAACCAAAAGACCCAACAGGCATGACATGCATGCTGCTGATTCTGTGAAACTGAATCATTTACTGAAAGGGGCGTGTTCGAAAAAATAGCAGTGCTGTGTTCCATCATTGATTATGTGTAAAACAATATGTTAAACAAGTGGCCCTTATTTTAGGATCAAGGCAACTGACACTGCATATGCTGGCTGTCCATTTGTCCTTGGAAAAAAAGAGTAAAATGGGTTCGTTGAAGACACTGTTCAGAAGAAGAGCGTTCTTTGATTAAGAATTTAATAAAAGAGGGGAAAACCTATAAAGAAGTGCAGAAAATGATAGACTGTTCAGCTAAAATGATATCAAACGCTTTAAAATGTAAGCCAAAACCAAAAAGGTGAGGCAGAAATAGGAAAACGACTATTGGAATGAATCGGAGAATAACCAAAATGGCAAAGGCTCAGCCAATGATCCGCTACAGGAGGATCAAAGAAGATCTAAGATGGCCTGTGAGTACTGTAACAATCAGACCACGTCTATGTGAAGCCAAGCTACCAGCAAGAAGCCCTCGCAAAGTCCCATTGTTAAAAAAAAGACGTGTGCTGAAGCGGTTACAATTTGCCAAAGAACACATTGACTGGCCTAAAAATAAATGGCGTAATATTTGAGGACTGATGAGAGTAAGATTGTTCTTTTTGGGTCTAAGGGCCACAGACAGTTTGTCAGACGTCCTGCAAACTTTGAATTCAAGCCCTAGTACACGGTGAAGATGGTTAAGCATGGTGGTGCAAGCATCATGATATGGGGATGTTTCTCGTACTGTGGTGTTGGTCCTATTTATCGCATACCAGGGATCATGGATCAGTTTGAGTACATCAGAATACTGGAAAGAAGTCATGTTGCCGTATGCTGAAGAGGCAATGCCCTTGAAATGGGTGTTTCAACAAGACAATGACCCCAAACACACCAGCAAGCGAGCAAAATCATGGTTCCAGACAAACAGAATTCAAGTAATGGAGTGGCCAGCACAATCCCGAACCTTAATCCCATTGAAAATTTGTGGGCTGACATAAAGAATGCTGTTTATGAGGCAAAACCAAGAAATGCAGAGGAATTGTGGAACGTAGTACAATTGTCCTGCGCTGCAATACCTGTCGACTCCATGTGCCACAGATGTGAAGCAGTTATCAGAAACCCTGGTTATGCAACTAAATTATAGTTAATTATTCTAAGGAAAGTTTAATCTGCAAGCCTTTCTTAGTTTATACAGTACATTTGAGTTTTGTAAAGAAAGATGCCAACACTGCTATTTTTTTGTTTTATATTTCTTGACTTTCTGTAAAATGTTGTCAAATTAAATTACTTTTTTCCAATTTTCTGGCTTTGAAATAGAATGTGCAGTGTCCCCAATGCATTTGTGTTCATTAAAATACAATTTATTTGAAGAATTTTGAGGTTTACTCACCTTTTTAAACACACTTCTATTATTATGAACATAACTGTATACTATCAGATATATACTATCATCATGATACAGTCATCACACAAGATAATCATCAGGGTATATACATTGAATTATTTACATTATTTACAATCTGGGGTGTGGGACGTGGAGGGGTGGGAGTGGGGGGGGTTTAGGTTTGGTTATCATCACTTCAGTCATCAACAATTGAGAACAGAGAAATGGACATTGAAACAGTGTAGGTCTGACTTGGTAGGATATGTACAGCAAGTAGTGGACATAGAGAGAGAAAGACAGAGAGAGATCAGAAAGCATAAGAAAAAGTATCTACATTTGATTATTTACATTTGATTATTAACAATCCGGGGAGGGTGTTAGTTTAGGGTTGAAGTTGCCTGCAGGTGTACTTTTATTGCGGTTTTGAAGGAGGATAGAGATGCCCTTTCTTTTACACCTGTTGGGAGTGCATTCCACATTGATGTGGCATAGAAAGAATGAGTTAAGATCTTTGTTAGATCGGAATCTGGGTTTAATGTGGTTAGTGGAGCTCTCCCATTCTTTCCAGTTTCTTCGCAGCTTCTCCGCGAAGCTGATCCAACTGCAAGATGAGGTCTGTGTTGACTGTTTCCCACAACTTTTTCTCAAAGGATTTTAGCCAGCTAATGGGTGGCTTCCACTCCTGGATCTTAGACTCTGTTACGTGATGTTGTAGGGTAGGCTCATGGTGCTCTGCTGTGCTTGATTCCTCATCCTCTTCTCGGACCGGTGATTGATGTTCTGCGGACTATGGTTTTCGTCCTGCCGCTTAACTTCACTTGACTGACTCGACTTGCTTCTTAAGAAGTAGTGGTCGATGCAAGATCCTTGCTCCACTTTTTTCAAGCACTTTTTCTTGCCTTGATGTATCTTCAGGCCTGCAGCAGATGTAACCTTCGCTCAGCCACAAATGCAACTCTGGAGAATTTTTCCTGCAGCAGGTGTTGTGTTCTCAGGTAAAGTACTGATCATCATACTCGTTGTCGAATTCATTCCTGGGTCAGTTACTGTGTTGTCTGCCAATTAATCATATTCCGCCCCCGCTTTTGCTGATTCTGGGGGTATTTTCTTTTTTCAACTTTTTGTAGCCAATGATGGGTGGGATACGTGCACGACAGTGCCGCTCCCTCCTACCACAGGGAGCTAGCCTGTGGCGGGCCTGTTGGGGTCTTTCCCTCCTGTCTCCTTTCCAGGTTGTCATAAGGTATTCCCCTAGTTGCCAGCTGATCTTTCTCAGCAGTCACTGGTTGATCCAGATAATCAGTTTTACAAACACAGGATATGATGTTAATATCCAAAATGCTACGGACTCTGCATTGCAGGGGTGTTCTTCTCCCTGAGCCAAGCTTGTGCCTGACCGCATACCTGAGTGGTGTTAGATGTTCCAATCCCTTTTCCTTGAGAAACGTGGGTGGGGATGATAGTCATCACAAAATTGTAATGTCAAGCCGGGCGTGGTTAGACAGACGGATGTTCAGGCCAGCCTTGGGCATCGCAAAGATTAGTCCAAGTTGGTTTTACAGATACATGATATGATGTTATGGGGGGAGGCAAGGTGTCATTGAGGTCGTCAGGTGGGCTCCCTTCTTCACCGGTGTTTCACTGACAAGGCCCACGACAAATATTCTTGCCTTCCTTCCTACTTCCGCCAAACAAGCTGTTTGCAATTTGCTAAATTTGTGGCATTTTTGCTGTGTGTGACATCAGCAGCTTATCCATACATGGTAGAAATGTACCCGCTATTGTAGTCCACGCTGTAGTCAATAAGCTCCTTCATTTTTGCTATCTTCTTGTTGTGGGGCACACTCATACATGGACATGTATTCTCCGCTGTTGCAAAGTAGTGTATACTATCTGTCAGTAGAACTACCAAAAAGTGGGCGTGAAGAAGACTTAGTCTAAGTGGAGGCACGTAAATAAGACCCACCCACAAAACGACACATTCTGAAGAGACAATCACCATCTTAAAAACAGTATGTAAAACAATCTATGCAAATATTTGACCAAAGAAACACCATTACATGTTCTGTCAACCACAATGAAGTGTTTTAAAAGCATAATACGACCCCTTTAATAATGTCAGGGGCAAACAACGGCTTGCTTAGGGGTTTATATTAGGGCTGTGAATCTTTGGGTGTCCCACGATTCGATTCAATATCGATTCTTGGGGTCACGATTCGATTCAAAATCGATTTTTTTTCAATTCAACACGATTTTCGATTCAAAAACGATTTTTTTCCCGATTCAAAACGATTCTCTATTTATTTAATACATAGGAATTCAGCAGGATCTACCCCAGTCTGCTGACATGCAAGCAGTGTAGTAGATTTTTGTAAAAAGCTTTTATAATTGTAAAGGACAATGTTTTATCAACTGATTGCAATAATGTAAATTTGTTTTAACTATTAAATTAACCAAAAATATGACTTATTTTATCTTTGTGAAAATATTGGACACTGTGTTGTCAAGCTTATGAGATGCGATACAAGTGTAAGCCACTGTGACACTATTCTTTTTTAAAAAATTTTATAAATGTCTAACGATAATGTCAATGAGGGATTTTTAATCACTGCTATGTTGAAATTGTAACTAATATTGATACTCTTGTTGATAATATTCATTTTTGTTTCACTAATTTTGGTTTGTTCTGTGTCGTGTTTGTGTCTCCTCTCAATTGCTCTGTTTATTGTAGTTCTGAGTGTTGCTGGGTCGGGTTTGGTTTTGGAATTGGATTGTGTTGTGTTGTTATGGTATTGCTGTGTATTGTTTTGTTGGATTTATTAATTTAAAAAAAAAAAAATACAAATACAAATAAATTAACAAAAAAATTTAAATCGATTTTTTAAAAATGAGAATCGATTCTGAATCGCACAAGGTGAGAATCGCGATTCAAATTCGAATCGATTTTTTCCCACACCCCTAGTTTATATATTTGCAAGAAAGCTTTGATGAAACAATAATGCTAACAGAAAATAGATTAACCTGCTAATGCTAACGGGCCGTCGGTCAACAGCACAAAATCTGCCTAGCTATGGTTTATGGTTTGTGGTTTGAGTTTATTTCGAACATGCATACAATTACAACATGATTGTACAAAAGACTGTCTCTGTAACGCTTGTTTTCTTTTTGTGTCATTGGGTTGCTTGAGTGTAGTTCACTTTTACGACACTGGAGGGGGCGTTGAACGCATCATTACATCAGCAAGGTCTGATGTCAATTGTTTAATTGGCAGTGTGCGTCAATACAAAGTGAGTTACTTTATATACACTTATATATATATATATATATATATATGTTTTTTTTTTATTTGATTTGATTTTTTGTCATAAAAAAATACAATCATGTGTGCTTACGGACTGTATCCCTGCAGACTGTATTGATCTATATTGATATATAATGTAGGAACCAGAAATATTAATAACAGAAAGAAACAACCCTTTTGTGTGAATGAGTGTAAATGGGTGAGGGAGGTTTTTTGAGTTGGTGCACTAATTGTAAGTGTATCTTGTGTTTTTTATGTTGATTTAATAAAAAATAAAAAACATTTCTTATTTTATTTTATTTTTTTTATTTCTTGTGCGGCCCGGTACCAATCGATCCACGGACCGGTACCGGGCCACGGCCCGGTGGTTGGGGACCACTGCTCTAGTTGATTTGTTTGTATAGGAAACCACACATGCAAAAGAACAACTCATGCATGTCTTCAATATACAATTGAACCTGCAAATCTGGACTTGGACAATCTATTATTTCTCCTGCACTCACCTGAACGAATAATTGCTGTCCTGACCCGACACCCTGAAGTGATTGCTAATCCATATTAAACCAGTCATAGTCGTCACTACAACGATACTTAAGATGTTCCATATTGTCTTTATAACATGTTCGAAAAGGAGTAGGAAGAAGCAGAGCTTATTTAATCATACCCCTTTTGCATTACAGAGCAATTGCTAACACTTTTGTTCACTTCCTGTTTTCAATGTATTCACAATATACTCCAAAAATAATAACATTAAAAAATAAATAAATAAAGAGTAAAGTAAGTTTAATTTAGTATGGGGAGATGAATAATATTATCAATACATTCAAAATGTTTATCATAGTTATTTTTTGTACTTTGTAAACACAATTTGAACAGTTTCTTAAACCGGATCATATTAGAAAATTGTAAAAATTTTTTACTTCACCCATTCCATCATTTATTTCCACATACTGATATACTCAAGGTTTTAAGTTTTGTACGTGCATACAAATGTTTTAAGTAACATTTTTCTTCAAAGTTGTATTTTGCGTCTTCTTGCAAGTAAATTACGCTCAGCCCTTGTCGTGTTTTTTCCTGTCACTCTTTTGACTTTGGGTGTCATCAAGTGTTCCATGCCTCTCACAACCTCCCGCGCACGTCCCGGAGGTCAAAGGAGACCACTTTGCACCACTTGCGGAATCAACAGAAATGTATTAAGACCTCTTGGCTCCTCTCTGAATGTTGCAGAAGGCAGTACTGCAAACCGAAAGTCAAGTTTGCATCATAGAGCCGCTTTGCTGGGAACGCCATGATTGACAGATCTAATATCCATGTCAAACGGCGCTCTGCAGCTGCCTGATGGTAGAGCTGGTGGTCACAATAACCCAGAAATGAACACCAGCAAGGGATGGATTGAGAATATAAAAACAAGCCAGTGAAGCGGTGGGAGTTACAGCGAGTGGCAAAGCAAATGGCAAACGTGACATCAACGCATGTTTAGTGGTTAGCGATTCTGCAGTACGCTATATGTTTCACTGACCCCGTGGGGCTCTGCAGGGACCCGCTGATGCAGTCGCCCCGAGGTGCTAAGGCGGATGCTGTTCTAAGGTCAACTCCAAAGGCATGGAGGAGCCGGCCAAATCCCTGCGGCATCACATCAGATGGAATTAAAAATGCACAAACAGGAGCTATACATCCACGCCAGAGGCTTAGCTTTAGCATACACTCTCGCAGCCGGAGGTGGGAATAAGGGATGGGGACAAAGAGAAGATAGCAAAGGGAATTGTTAATTTGGAGTCACATCGTATTCGGCTTCCATGCAAAGTAGGAAAACACTGACGTTGGCGGTCGATTCATATGCTGTCTGAAGTAGCTTATGCAGTGCTACCTCACTTTCTGTATATTTCCTTTGTTTTTTGACAAACATTTTCAATTAAATTTTTCCCCGTTTTTTGTTTGCCGTCTCGGTTATTATGCAACCAAACATTACAAACAAGTCCATTTGCTCATGTATCATTCTGCGGAATCTAAAAGTCAAACCGTTGTTGCAGATCAACTGCTAAATAAACCACATGGGGGCCAAAGAAAAGTGCAACGTGCAGGACTTTGATAAAGAAGGTGAGAAACACTGTTGAATTTAGAAAGAGCTAAGCATAAAGCAAAGTAAAGAAGTGTCCGCTTGGCTCTCCCCTACACTCCACCCCCACTTATTACTTGTCTTCACCAACAAGAGTCTTTACTAAAGGTAACAATTGTTCATTCATCCATTTCATTGGTCATATATATGTATTTTACATTGTTTTCTGCATGTAAATTATAAATATGTTCTATAAACTGTGTATATATCTTTGGATGTCTGGAAGGGATTAATTGTATTTACTAGTGGTGTAATAGCATAGTCTGTCTGATTCGACTATCAACCTTGCAGTCAAATCAATAGAAGGCACACAACCATCCATCCATCCATTTTCTACCGCTTGTCCCTTTTCGGGTACACAGGGGGTCAGCTGCACTCGGGCAGTTTTGAGTCCTGTAAATTCCGGACTATTAGCCGCTACTTTTTTCCTACACTTTGAACCCTGCAGCTTATAAAACAAAGTGGCTATGGATTTTTCTTCACTGATGGCAATAACACAAATTGTTAAAAAAAAAACAAGCAAATACATTGTGGCGCCAACTGCAGGTGCTGCAGTATCCTTCTATTCAGTGTTTTCAACTAGAAGTAGAGTGGCGTTCAAACTTGTAGCTGTCCTTCATTCATCACTCCAAGAAACGTTTGTAAGTTTTACAGTACAACTAATACTGTTTATTCTTACAAAACTGTCCCATGTGTAGGAGTGCTTTTATACATATTTGTTTGTGCTATCGTAATGTAATAAAGCTACCGCTGTTAGCATTAGCTAATATGCTAACATGTTTACAAGTGTCTGTGTTAGTCTTATCAACTTACAATGGCATTATTTTTGTATTGTTTCAGTTTCACAAATTCCTCAGTCAATTCATCAAAACATCACCGTGAAGTTATCGAGTCTGTTAAGCTAATTGGAGAGCTAGCTTCCCCAGCTAGTGGGTCCATAATGATGACTTCTGTTTTTTTTTGTTTAGCCGTTTTACTGCCGTGTTACAGGCACCGTTTGAAAAAAATTAAGGTACGTAAATACATTTGATAAAATCTTTCTGCGTAAATACCTCATTTCACAAGTATTTATATCTGCGGCTTATATTCCGGTGCTGCTAATAAATATGGAAAAAAAATTGTTTTACTTTGAAAAATTTAGTGGTTAATGCTAACAGCGGTAGCTTTATTACATTACGATAGCACAAACAAATATGTATAAAAGCACTCCTACACATGGGACAGTTTTGTAAGAATAAACAGTATTAGTTGTACTGTAAAACTTACAAACGTTTCTTGGAGTGATGAATGAAGGACAGCTACAAGTTTGAACGCCACTCTACTTCTAGTTGAAAACACTCTATAGTCCAGAAAATACGGTATTTTAAAAAAAAATTCTGGTCTTTTTATCTCATATTTTGTCGGTTCTTTTTTGCAGTGCAAAGAAAAGCTTGGGTCGACCAGATTATTAAAGCGATCTCTGACTTTATCATGGAATTCATGCGAAAGACTTGTGAGACTTGTGCTGGATCAGCGGAGACTCCTGATGGCTCCTTCCCTGGATCCTCTACAGTTTGCGTATCAGCCCCATGTAGGAGTGGATGATGCTGTTATCTACCTGCTGCATCGTGCTCACTCTCACCTGGATGGTGGGAGGGGCTCTGTGAGGATCATGTTCTTTGATTTCTCCAGTGCCTTTAACACCATTCAGCCAATTCTGATGAGTGAGAAGTTGCTCAGGATGGGTGTCAGTTCATCAATTGTTTCCTGGATCACTGATTACTTGTCTGACAGGCCCCAGTTTGTGCGACTGGGGAGCTCCCTGTCGGATACTGTGGTCAGTGGTGTAGGTGCTCCACAGGGGACTGTCCTGTCTCCTATACTGTTCACGCTGTACACCTCAGACTTCCAGTATAGTTCCCGATCCTGTCACCTGCAGAAATACTCTGATGACTCTGCTGTGGTCGGGTGTATTGGAGAGGGACAGGAATTGGAGTACAGAACACTGATCGCTGACTTTGTGGAGTGGTCTCAGGCGAACCATCTGCTCCTTAATGTGGACAAGACCAAGGAGCTGGTCATCGACTTCAAGAAGAGAATGACCCCTGTGGAGCCCATTAACATCCAGGACCAGGAGGTGGCACTAGTGGGGCAGTACAAGTACCTGGGAGAGCAGACTGGACTGGAAGGACATCAGCAAAGCTGTATACAAGAAGGGCATGAGCAGACTTTTTTGTCTGAGGAGGCTTAGGTCCTTTAATGTGTGCAGCAAGCTGTTGGAGATATTTTTTCAGTTTGTTGTGGCCAGTGCCCTGTACTTTGCAGTGGTTTGTTGGGGGAGCAGCACCAGCTGAAGGGACTTAAACCGGATTGACAAACTGATCCGGAAAGCCGGCCAAACTATTGGCACGCAGTTGGAGGCGTTTGTGTCAGTGAGGGGCAGAAGGACACTGGACAAACTGCTCGCCATTATGGACAATCCTGCCTACCCATTCCACCAGACAATTGAGGGACAGCGGAGCTCATACTCCAACAGGCTCCTTCAGCTTCCTTCCAACAGTGTTTGATTCAAGAACTCCTTCATTCCGCACTCCATCCAGCTGTACAATCACTCACCATACAGCAATAGATGATATCTGTCTATTACTTGACCGCTTCTATGTTAGCTACCTCTCTTTGTTTATAATGTATATTTTCTGTTGGATCTACTCTCTATTTTATGCTGCCCTTTTTTTGCTGCAGCTGCTACATATACTGTAGTATTGTACATGGCAATTCTTATATATTGTATATATTATATACACATATAATAGAATATAATAATATAATAAATCAGTATATATTATATACTGTATAGATAATATGTAAATATTACATATATGTTATATTTTATTATGCTACTACAGTACATTTTTAGTCTACTTTATACCTGCATTATCCTTTCCATCCTTACACTTTCCATCATTTGTAACTGAGCTACTGTGTGGAACAATTTCCCTTGTGGATCAATAAAGTTTGTCTAAGTCTAAGTCTAATGGTGTTTAATGACCAGCCCTTTACCATCGTTTAAGATATTGACTTTTGTAGGGACAGTATGTCAAATCCACCTTTGTTGGAGTCTTTTTTGCCTTCAGGCGTGCAAAGATTACCTTTTAATCTACAAAATAATACATATAAATACGTTTTTGGTATCGGCCTTGAGAAACGGGAAGTTATCTGTATCATCTTAAAAAAGATATATCATGCATCCCTACTTTAATGATTATGTATTAAATAATGGAATTATATATTAAGTAGACATCTATTAAATAGGGAGGTGTGCTCCCGTCCTGCTCCACTAATTAGGCGGACAACCTCTCTGACATTGTAAAATATTTATAGTGTTATGGTTGTGACTCTCTTTATGACTGTTTATGGCAACTGAATGCACCGGCAGACACAAATAGTTTGCACTGCGCAAGCCTCAGCCTAGTAATGAACTAGATTCTGAACTAAGCTCTCTCATCTAAATCACAAGCCAGGCTGCAGAGAAGCAAAATAACCACGAACTTTCAGCGGAAAGGCAAAAAGACACAAAATATATCGAGCGAGCATAGATGGCGACGACGGGGGAATAATTCATCGGCTCAGATTGTGGGCTTAGAGAACTGCCCGTGATTCCGCCAGCATTATGTTAGCAGACCAGGGACACGTAAATCACAGCGGTGTGCACAGTGGAAAGCAGTCACCCAGGCTGCAACTCACAAAGTACCTGTTTATAAGGAATGACAGTAAAACTCGGCATCCGGCGCATTATAAGCCCGCCATGAGACGAGCGCTAAGCCGCTTAATGTCAACATAGAACAGAGCGGCAGCTTGATAAGGGAGCGGGAGGATGGACGGATGCACTCATGGATGCCATGGAAAGAAATTAGACAAGAAAAGGATGGACAGGCGTGGTGAAGTCACCTTCCCTTCGTCTTAAATCCACTGGCGCTTAATCCGAGCACAAAAATATAGATTACACAATAACATGTTACATCCTAACGCAAGAAAGCATTGGGTTTTAGAGCAAAGGACTGTCTCCAAAGTACACCACCGTAAAGAAATACATCAACACATACCAGCATTGCTTGTTATAGCAAATTTACAGTATATGGAAAATAAAACTTTTATTTCACTTGTTTCTATTCCTAATGAATAACATCACACTTACCCTATGTGGTGTCCGATTTTTTCACATCATTGGAAGGGACGTTTATGGGGGTCCCTATGGGTTGTGCTCACAATGCTTTGTAAGACATTCTAGCATTTGTGTAATACAGATAATCTCAAAAGGTTTATAATCAATAGATAAATGGTCAATGACCAATGGGCAACTATGAGGAGGAAGAATGTATGGGAGCACAGCAACCCCCCCTTTTAGCAATTTACTATGGCACGATGTACCCCTGTTAGTAGAAGCCTAGAAAGCCCTTAATTACAAGTGGCACTATGCACTGCTGGGGGGCTGACAGTGGGAGGGGTTTAATGGAGAGTTGGAGAAGGTGAGAAACAAGAGGGCAGGATGGAGCAGCCCTTTGACGTTTTGACATACATTCTCACAGAGTTCTGGAGCATTCTTACCTTAGGCCCCTGGGCCGGGAGCTTAATGAAGACAAACGCGGGGAATCAATTTTCACTATCTTCCCCTCCATCTGGCCCGAGCTCGTCTCTGTGCCGCAATTAGTACCACAGCTGGGAGAGAACTCCTCCGAAGCGGCGCTCCGGCATCTTGCAGGGAGGCTACGGGATAGCAAACACAGAAGAATATATTAAAAAGGCAAGAATAGAGTGAGAGAATGTATTTGTTATTGTGTTGAGAGTGGTGGCTCTCCACTGGTTTGGCTGCGGGATCCACTATCACCCTTAATGACAAGCAGCGACCCAAACTGTGGACATGTTTCAAATGTCCTTCAATAAAGAAAATACACTAAAGGTTAAATTTGAGGTAGTGCAAAATAACACAGTGCCAGTAGTTTAATAAACGTTTCAGTAACAACAGGTTTTTCCACAAACTCAATATTGTTTAAACAAAAAGGTTTTCTTTTCTGCACCTACTAACGTTAGGTCTCTGCTTGCTCGCTCTGCAGACAGATAACATGTTGCCAATAAAGACTGTGGTTGAGTTTCATTTTAAAGGCCTACTTTGAAGCACTGTAAAGCTAACATATATAAATAAAGCATGTCAACAATTGTAACTTAAAGGTCTACTGAAATGAGATTTTCTTATTTAAACGGGGATAGCAGGTCCATTCTATGTGTCATACTTGATCATTTCGCGACATTGGCATATTTTTGCTGAAAGGATTTAGTAGAGAACATCGACGATAAAGTTCGCAACTTTTGGTCGCTGATAAAAAAGCCTTGCCTGTACCGGAAGTAGCAGACTATATGTGCGTGACGTCACCGGTTGTGGAGCTCCTCACATCTGCACATTGTTTACAATCATGACCACCAGCAGCGAGAGCGATTCGGACCGTGAAAGCGACGATTTCCCCATTAATTTGAGCGAGGATGAAAGATTTGTGGATGAGGAAAGTGAGAGTGAAGGACTAGAGGGCAGTGGAAGCAATTCAGATAGGGAAGATGCTGTGAGAGGCGGGTGGGACCTGATATTCAGCTGGGATAGACTAAAACAGTAAATAAACACAAGACATATATATACTCTATTACCCACAACACAACCAGGCTTATATTTAATATGCCACAAATTAATCCCGCATAACAAACACCTCCCCCCTCCTGTCCATATAACCCGCCAATACAAATCAAACACCCGCACAACACACTCAATCCCACAGCCCAAAGTACCGTTCACATCCCCAAAGTTCATACAGCACATATATTTCCCCAAAGTCCCCAAAGTTACGTACGTGACATGCACATAGCGGCACGCACGTACGGGCAAGCGATGAAATGTTTGGAAGCCGCAGCTCATGCGTACTCACGGTACCGCGTCTGCGTATCCAACTCAAAGTCCTCCTAGTAAGAGTCTCTGTTGTCCCAGTTCTCCACAGGCCAATGGTAAAGCTTGACTGTCATCTTTCGGGAATGTAAACAATGAAACACTGGCTACGTGTTTGTGTTGCTGCAGCCAGCCACTAATACATCACTTCCCACCTACAGCTTTCTTCTTTGCTGTCTCCATTGTTCATTGGACAAATTGCAAAAGATTCACCAACACAGATTTCCAGAATACTGTGGAATTTTGCGATGAAAACAGACGACTTAATAGCTGGCCACAATGCTGTCCCAAAATGTCTTCTACAATCCGTGACGTCACGCGCAGGCGTGATCATACCGAGACGTTTTCAGCAGGATATTTCGCGGGAAATTTAAAATTGCACTTTAGTAATCTAACCCGGCCGTATTGGCATGTGTTGCAATGTTAAGATTTCATCATTGATATATAAACTATCAGACTGCGTGGTCGGTAGTAGTGGGTTTCAGTAGGCCTTTAAATAAGATACAAAGTAGGGGTGTAAAAAATAATCGGTACAAAATGATAACCGATTTTAACTTTAGAGATATGAATACATTGTTTGGCGATCCTCTGGATCGATCTACATATAGTATGGATAGGTCGATGTTCAGTTGGAAAGTCATGAATCGGTTGATTGTAGATCTGATACAAAATATGGCCGCTCAAATCTTGCGAGACTTCTGTGATGACATAATACTAGAGTACCATTATTGATTGTGACTGACAGAGCAACATCATGGCAGACATCACCTGAAATATTTTATAAACAATGCACCCCCGAATATTAAATCTAGTGTGTTTGTCTAAACGTTTGGATTTTTAATTTTTTTTAATTTGTGACGTTAGGAAAGCAGCGATACAGTAGTGACAGCACGACTAATCTGAGCACTCACATGTTGTGATGGCTTTAAGAAACTCAAGCAGACAATGAGGGAACTAAGACTTCCAGTTTAGCCACAAGTCTGCGAGGTAAACACAACATTGACTACGCTGTTCATCTTGCTAAAGACCTAGCTGCAGAGCTGCCAACCCTCACACTTTGAGCCTGAGAGTCACGCAATGAAACACTTTCTCACGCCACACTTGACATTTCTCACGCTTATATTTCCCCTTCCATTCACTAATCTACATTAAACTTGTTTCATCGCGGCCTGTCGTAGCTTGAGTCATTTTGATTGATTTACCGAAAGAAAAAATCACAGACCAATCCATAAATTATTTTGCCTAAATCTAGCCAACCACAGAAGGCACCACGCAACGTAAACCAATCAGAGGCTACTTAAGGCGGGTCTTTGCGTCTTTATTTTTCACACTAACGTCAGCGCAGTGTTGTTAGTTTGTCTGAAATAGCTTGTACTAAAAACGTATATTGTTGCACTTTTAGGTGCAATAACAAGTCCATTCCATTCTCGACAGAGCAGAGAGGAGACATACACCAACTGTGCAAAGCTCCAGCTGTTTCTGCTTTGGTTGAGTAAATGTAAATGTAAATGTTTCATCACTGTCACGCTTCAAATAAAAACAAACCCATTGTTCATGTCAATGAGCCAGTCAATTGGTTTGTTCGTGAATATCTCAACCTTTCAGTCTTTTGATCATAGTTGAAACTCTAACAATGTAGAGCAGAACAAATGAAAATACTACTAAACTAAGAATTAACAGAAGAAAACTAATTTACAGTTCTAATTACAATTTGCATTTTTTTAACTCACACATCTTTAAGTTTATGGATTGCAATGCCTTGAAGTCGATAGTTCTACTATTTGCTAATAGTTTATACTGAAACCGCCTGTTTTCTTTGTGTATGTGTAAATAAACATGACATTGTTCTGACATGATACACAATACATAAAATGTTCTTTTCACCACGCAAAGCGTACATCTGCATCGAATCGCATCAAATTGTATCGCATTGAATCGCATCGAATCGGAATGTTTCAAAAAGCATTGTTAGTGAATCGTATCGTAACCCATGTATCGAGATTCATATCGGATCGCAATTTAAGGTAGAGATGCACGTTCCTAATACAAAGTCATTTCTCTGTGACACAAAACATAAAATAAATAGTTTTAAGCGAATGTGCTAATCTACATTGAAAATCCTATCAATGCGCTAGCGATTAGCATTGGCTATTTTCTATGCGGATGTTGGATATCTCCAAATATGAAAAATACACAACTAAGGTGTACATTGCTCTTTAACAGCTGATGTATGAAAATATTAAAGTATTTACAGGCAAACACTTTCTAAGGCGCGACCATGACAATACTGTCATATTCAACATATTAATGGCACTAGACTACATTCGAACTTTGTTAGTCTTCTTCTATGACAAGTGTCAAATAGAACTAAGATTACTAATTAACAACACCCGATTGACGCATCAAAAGAAACGACTGAATACAGATCCATAACCCGTCTTCCAATTTAAAATCACTTATCTAGACTCTGTATTTTTGTAGAAGCGTAGTGCAGCAGCAGAAAACTCTGAAATTAAAGTCCCCAAATTAACAGGAGACAGACGCCAACACTTTTCGCGGCACCTAAACCTGCAAAAGAACCCCAAATGGATTGTGGCATTGGGGCAAAAAAGTCCATCAAATGGGGCGGGTCAGGAGTCCCTTTGAATTTGCGGCCGTTTAAGGCACTCCCACTTGCCATTGGGGCCAATTGGGTTCTTTTGGGACCTTTCTTGACCCTGTCAAGGTTGATTAAAAAATGAGTACCGTATTTTTCTGACTATAAGTCGCAGTTTTTTTCATAGTTTGGGGGTGCGACTTATACTCAGGAGCGACTTATGTGTGAAATTATTAACACATTACCGTCCATCCATTTTCTACCGCTTGTCCCTTTTGGGGTTGCGGGGGTTGCTGGAGCCTATCTCAGCTGCATTCGGGCGGAAGGCGGGGTACACCCTGGACAAGTCGCCACCTCATCGCAGGGCCAACACAGATAGACAGACAACATTCACACTCACATTCACACACTAGGGCCAATTTAGTGTTGCCAATCAACCTATCCCCAGGTGCATGTCTTTGGAGGTGGGAAGAAGCCGGAGTACCCGCAGGGAACCCACACAGTCACGGGGAGAACATGCAAACTCCACACAGAAAGATCCCGAGCCCGGGATTGAACTCAGGACTGCTTAGGACCTTTGTATAGTGAGGCACATGCACTAACCCCTGTACCACCGTGCTGCCCCACATTACCGTAAAATATTAAATATTATTATTTAGCTCATTCACGTAAGAGACTAGACGTATAAGATTTCATGGGATTTAGCGATTAGGAGTGACAGATTGTTTGGTAAACGTATAGCATGTTCTATATGTTATAGTTACTTGAATGACTCTTACCATAATATGTTACGTTAACATACCAGGCACGTTCTCAGTTGGTTATTTATGCCTCATATAACGTACACTTATTCAGCCTGTTGTTCACCATTCATTATTTATTTTAAATTGCCTTTCAAATGTCTATTCTTGGTGTTGGGTTTTATCAAATAAATGTCCCCAAAAAATGCGACTTATACTCCAGTGCGACTTATATGTTTTTTCCTTCTTTATTATGCATTTTCGGCCGGTGCGACTTATACTCCGGAGCGACTTATACTCCGAGAAATACGGTATATGATATATGAGTATAACAATTCCCAAGCATTATTGAAAGACAGGTAAAATAGATTACAAACTTTTTTTTAAACTGTCCTCCGCTCTTGAGGCACTAACTACGTTAACTTGACCTCACTCCATTCAGTGTCAAGACTCTAGACTGTCATGTGTAAATGTTTCGTATTATATTCAACAATGCAACTAGCTTTGTAATTGCTTTGAATCCAGGCAGCCAAATAAAGTTGAGCATCAAGGTTTTCTTGCTCATTGTAGCTGAGAACCTCTCATACTTTGTTGACTCATCAGACAAGGGAAGCCCAAAACACACAAATAAATGTGCCCACACTCTAATGGTTCTTTGGCTTGACCGCAGCATCGACCGCTTATTGACTACAACGTTGCTATGGCTTGGCAGCGGATGGTCGGATCCGCATTTTAAAAATCCAACACTGGTGAGCTAAGGCAGGCGAGGGAGAGGGGCGGCCCGCAGAGACCACACGTTCTTAGAGCCAGTGCGGTCGTGACGAAGTAGTTGATCAAGAGACTTGCTGAGGCTGTTTGTCAGAAAAAGGCCTAATTAAGAGGGAAAGAAAGTAAGATGTTCATTATTTGCTAATTGCTTGGCGGTAGGCTTGCCACAGGCTACATTAATTATCCTTAAGCTTGGGGGAAATGGAGACCCAGAGCAGGACTGAACTCTTGGATGAAGTCAGGGCTGATACTTCAGCAAAAGACTGACATTATTGAGAATACAATTGTTAACAGAATGTAAAGTAAACAGTATACGTATACCATTTTAAAAAGGGGTGTCAATCGATTATTTAATTGCTACGGAATTTGTTTTTGGCCTTTTCATGCCCCATCGGGCTGTGGCCTGGCGGCTGGGGACCCTTATTGTAGTGTATTGCGCTACCCAACTATCAAAATCTGGCTATACTTAGCTCCATGAGTTGGGTGGCTAGTGTCAGTTTATTTCGAACATGAATACAATTACAATGTAATACATCACATATTTCCAGTTGTTTCACTATAGCACGTCCGAAAAAGAGTAGGAAGGAACAGAGCTTAGCAATTTTAACTAATTTGTTGGTTCTCTATTTGTAACACAACAGTGAATGAATAAATGAGTAAATAAATAAATATACAATGAGTAAACAAATAATTAATAAATACATAAACAATAATTAAAGTTCTCATGAATAAATAGTGCAGTAGTTTATGGTCATTTATGAGTGATGCTGTGATGCAGTATACATCTACTCCGTAGGATCGCAACAATATTGAGCATAAGAGACAATGACAATGCGGTTGCTTTACTATTTCAACTTTCACACAAAGTCTAGCCCATCCTCAACCCCTGCAGCCAATAATTCACATGCACAGCACCCTGGAGCGAAGGACACACCTGGTTGAGCTCCACAGGGAGGAAATGAGTGTGAGACCCCCCTCTGCGGCGTCCACGGTCATGCACGCACTGATGCGTCAGACCGACCGTGGCCTCTGGGCTGGGGAGGGGAGAGGGGCAGCGATCCTCTGGCTGTGTCAGCATGAGACACATTTCAGCCAAATGTCAAGCACCAGAGCATTTCCACACTCGCAGAGTACATTAGCATGCTTGCATAATGCCGCAGCTCAACTATTGATCAAGTATTTATGAGGGACATCAGCAAAGTTCCGCAAGGCCGCAGAAGAAGAGCTGCACTGCTGAGCTGGGCCGCACTCGCTCTGATGTCACTCCACGCCAATTAGCCTGTTTAACGCTGGAGACGGGCCCGCAACACTGTGGTGTGCGAGGACACCCGCACTCGTCGGGGGATCATCGGCGCCAATTTTACGGGGGATCGCTCCCTACGGCTACACGGCCTTGTTGGCAAATTTCAGGTGAGAACGCTCGTGTGTGTGCGTGCGTGTGTGTGTGTTTGTGCAAACAGACATCTGCATCTCTGCTGCCCCTCTCAGGCACTGAGTGGTAACTGCACTTCACACACGCCATTATTCTCAGCCGCACAGTACAGTGATTATGACTTCTTTCCTGCACTATTTCCATGTCGTCTCCCCTCACAGTCATAACTTAGTCACCTCCCTCCCGCTCTCATGAGTGATGTGTTACGATGCAAGGAGCTCATAAGCTGTCAGAGAGACTCAAGTGTGCAACATAAATGAAACTCTCTTTGCAACGCAAATACACTTGGGCACACGCCTCAACGGGCTGCAAATAACCACATGAGGTCAAAGTGCTTGTACAATTAAAATCTCCCCTGCTTCCTTTCTCGGCTGTTTGTGTCTGAGCCTTGCAGCTCTGCAGTGACAGCACCGGGTCTGACAAAGACGTACTTATAGAGAGGCGTGTCTCTGAGACAGCCAAGTAGCTGACTGCGTAGGACCGAGCACCAGGGGGGTGCCCGTGGGAGACATGACAGCAGAGCAATATGAAGGGGGAGGGGAGGAGAGGATGACAAAGCAGAGAGAACAGTATGAATATATACTGTTCTGAAATATATTCCAATGCAGAATATGTACTGTACATCTGTGTAATATAGACAGATGAACACACTTAATTTTGTTTACGTGCCTCTGTGCTTATTTTCTACATTAGGGTTATACAACTTGTGGCCCACGGGACAAATATGTTCCAGGAATCAGACCAGCTTGCGAGTTCAGTTCAAAACTTCTGAATCAGAATCCGAATTATAAAATACTGTTTTAATCCCAGAGGGAAAAATAATATTTTCAGCACAATCCCATTCAAGAGCAGACAAACATTATAGGGAGACAGAACAGGATCGCTGACGGGTCTGCCAACTTCCGGCGCCCCTTACAAAAAAGGTGAGAAAACGCTGGGGGGGGGGGGGAGAGAGAAAAAAATATTCAGTCTAAGCCTGGGCCCCTGGAGAGGGGGTCCAGACTGAGGCCAAGGGAAAAAAACTCATAGCCATAGCACACATAAACATGTGTGTAAGAGGGAAACATTAAACATCAAAGAACACAAAGAAACATTAAAGACATTAAAAGAGCAGAGCTGATGTAACCAGCCATTTCTACATACAGCTACAAGAGTAAAACAAAGACAACAACAAAAAAATAAAAATAAAAATAAAAAAACATATACACTGTGGTGGCCTCTGCGGTGTTCCATGCCATCGTCTGCTGGGGTGGGGGGAGAATGGTCAGAGACAGGAGCAGACCCAACAAAGCAAATAAGAGAGCTGACTCCACCCTCGGCCGCCCACCAACTCTCAGCCAGTGTCCAGTCCGCATGGACGAGCGAGGATGCGTCCAAGGAGACCGAGGTGTCCGATACCTGGTCATTCAGCCAAGACACTGTGAAGCCCGTCCGTCCCGGCGCTCAGCGCCAGCTCCGCAGCCCTGTCTCTTCATTTGCATCTCCTCAAGTCTCTTCAAACGGACTCTGGTGTGGCAGAACCCAGCAGCTGGTCTCCATGACCAAAAGGCTACCGGGAGGCAGACCCAGAAGTCCACAAAAAAACAGTGCAGAAGTCACGAAACTGCCACCCCTTATCACACAGTCCCAAAGGGTCCCAAACCAAAAGCGGCGCCATCTTAGAAAAAATAAAAATAAAATTTTTTTAAATTTTAAAACTTGGGAGTGACTGTTATTTTTGCAGCAGATTCTTAAAACCATTTTACTGTTAGGTTCTACCCACGTTCTTCGATTGAACAGTCAGAGGCCAGGACATCCTTGAAAAATTTGACAAAATGTACTTTGCAAAGGCAGCGTTGGTCTCAATGAGCAATCAGCAACTATGATCGCATGAAATGAGCCCCAATCAATAATTCTTCATTCTTTTGCAAAACAATCCACGCAAAACAAAGTCTGTCTGGGCCGCATAACTTCATGGTTGCACGAAGTGGGGGCGAGTCCAAGGGATGATAGTCCAGGTGACTTTGGCACCACAAGACCATCGGGAGGCGCCTTGGTGGAGTCATCCGTTGATAAGAGAGGGTTGTGTACGTCATTAAAACTATAGGATGCATAATATTAATTTTAAGTTTACGGGACACAGAGAGTCAATAAAAATGATTCCCGGGCGCAGCCACCGCTGCTGCTCACAGCTCCCCTCGCCTCCCAGGGGGTGAGGGTGATGGGTCAAATGCAGAGAATAATCTCACCACACGTAGTGTGTGTGTGTGTGTGTGAGACAATCATTGGTACTTTAACTTTTTAACTTTAACATTTTAACAGTATTAGGAATAGCCATAGCAGTTTCATGGTGTTTTCACAATAGGAAAGCCTTGCTAGGAGTCAGGCTGACACATGAATTTGTGCTCCAGACAGAGCAAAGGTTGAAAAGGAAGTATGGAAAGAGTGTGTATTTAAGTGTATAATATTCTACAGTACTGCACTGTCAAATAGAGGATCTTTGATAAGTGTTTTGACAGTAGGGTGCTCTGGTCATATATTTTAATGAGATAAAATGCAGCTGGCTAGGGCAGAAAAAAATTGTACTCAAGTAAGAGTACATTACTTTAGAGCAGGAGAGCTCATTAGGTCGATTGTGAAAAAATAGACCTAAAAATGACCTATCATCATTTTTCACTATGACGTCACCTTCGTCAGTTGATTGACATACACGGCAACCGAGGATATTGTGAGATGATTGCTCAGTGTGAAGAAAAATACGAGCGGCAGGCACGTGATAAACACTTTTTATTTCAACACACTCTCTTCCCAAACATCTGCCGTCAAAAGAGTCAAGACCAACCCCACAGTTCTTGTCTTCATAATAAAAGTATTTCTACATGTGTGTTAACAAAATAAAGGTCTCAGGAAACTAGTGCACACAAGCTAGAAGCTATGGAGTTAGCCTTCAATGTATTTCTTTTAGAGGGTATAAAAACGAGTATGGGAGCTGGACAAATAAGATAAAAACCTACCACTTTCATTGGAAAAAGATAAGGACTTTTTTCCCCGACACAATACAAATACAAAGTTGCGGAACTTATCAACACTACTGTGAATCCTGTCTGATTCCAATCAATGCAAGTCATCAGAATAAGATTAATACACAAACTTATATTCTTGTTTCAAGAAAAAAATGAATCTGTATACATTTTCCATAAAAACCTTTAGCATGTTAAAAAAACATACATGAGATAGATCACCTCAGCAGGCTCAGCTTGGTCATTCGATTAGTAGCTTGCCTACTGAAAAAATGTGGGCATCCTTGCTTTAAAGTAATATGGCTTAAGTAAGTAAGTAAAAATTAGTCATCCAAATAATTACCATACTTCAGTAAGACTAAGTTAGTGCAACCCAGTGGTAAAATGTGATCAGAGATGTGAATATTTAGACTACTGCAATTGGAGACCATTTCCTAAAGTGAATACATTTTTGTTAAAAAGTACATACATACAAGTTTATTAATATGCTGATAACTATCTCTAAACATCGTTTAAAACTTATAATTTATTGAATCGGAGGTGATTCCACCGAACAGTCAATCCTGTCGTGATTTAGCTTCAGTGTTGACCAATAGAATTAAGTGCCCTTCCCATCTGGGTGTAAAGTAAGTTAGAAGCCTAAAGACGGTTGCGTCACCTCGAATTTCCACTGAATTCGAGACGGCCGCTGACCGGCACACGCACGCCAGTGGACTCTTCCTGTTTTTATTCAAGTCAATGTCTCAGTTTCCACCGCCCGCAAACAGCCACCGACATGCCGTTTCCGTTCCGTATTCCAGCGCTAAATATACACAGAGCTTCTAATTTTGCCGGACGCCGCAACAAATCCGTTTAATTTAGCTAAAATCTGTAAGTGTTGGACAGGAAGTTATGCAAAAACACTAGATAAAGTATCCGGTTTACGTTAAAAATAAAATATTCGTATTTTACACTTTGAAAGGTCCTAATGGGCGGCGACGAACATGAAGTCAACTTGTCAAAGGTTTTAACAATGAATCTCATATTGTTGACACATGCTAATTCTGGGGGTCTAAAATTAAAGAAAAATGTACAGACATATACCGAGCAACTAAATGAGGATATGGGGCCCTGTGTCAAATATCAGCTGATATGGACACCGTGAAAGTAAAGGACTTCTTGTGTGACACGCCAGCCAGGGATGATGTTACTGTTGTGTTGTTGCTTGCAGCAAAAAAATAATCAATCATCAATCAATCAATGTTTATTTATATAGCCCTAAATCACAAGTGTCTCAAAGGGCTGCCTGCACAAGCCACGACATCCTCGGTTCAGATCCCACATAAGGGCAAGGAAAAACTCAACCCAGTGGGATGTCAATGAGAATGACTATGAGAAACCTTGGAGAGGACTGCAGATATGGGTACTGAGGTAGCATCTCTAACTGTTAGGGCATTCCATAGTACTGGAGCCCGAATAGAAAACGCTCTATAGCCCGCAGACTTTTTTTGTGCTCTGGGAATCACTAATAAGCCGGAGTTCTTTGAACGCAGATTTCTTGCCGGGACATATGGTACAATACAATCGGCAAGATAGGATGGAGCTAGACCGTGTAGTATTTTATACGTAAATAGTAAAACCTTAAAGTCACATCTTAAGTGCAGAGGAAGCCAGTGCAGGTGAGCCAGTATAGGCGTAATATGATCAAACTTTCTTGTTTTTGTCAAAAGTCTAGCAGCCGCATTTGTACCAACTGTAATCTTTTAATGCTAGACATAGCGAGACCTGAAAATAATACGTTACAGTAATCGAGACGAGACGTAACAAACGCATGAATAATGATCTCAGCGTCACTAGTGGACACAATGGAACGAATTTTAGCGATATTACGGAGATGAAAGAAGGCCGTTTTAGTAACACTCTTGATGTGTGACTCAATATATGATAAAGTTGTTTATCCAGGCAGGACCGAGTTCATTTGCTTCTGCTTCTCTGGAAGGACAGAATAAACATTTTGTGGTTCGCTTTACCCGCCTTCCACCCGAATGCAGCTGAGATAGGCTCCAGCGACCCCCCCCGACCCCAAAATGGACAAGCGGTAGAAAATGGATGGTTGGATGGGCTTTACTCATACTTGCCAACCCTCCCGAATTTTCCGGGAGACTCCCGAATTTCAGTGCCTCTCCCGAAAATCTCCCAGGACAACCATTCTCCCGAATTTCTCCCGATTTCCAGCCGGACTTAAGGCACGCCCCCTCCAGGTCCGTGCGGACCTGATTGAGGACAGCCTGTCATCACGTCCGCTTGGCCAACCAAAAAGTAACCACAGAACACTTATACCGTATAGTGTTCTGTGGTTACTTTTTGGTTGGCCAACGGTTTACGTTGTATTGCGCACCCTGGCGGCAAGTGTGGGAGTTGGTTCTGTAGTATGAAGTAAAGAGACGTAACTTCGTCACCTCGCCTGGTTATTGACACCAACCCAGAATATTACACTGCCTATACCTACGCTCCTTCAACGGCTGCGCTGCTGGCTGCAAAGCATTGCACTTTCAAATACAACAATGAGTAGAGAGGAGTGTTATGTGTGTATATGTGTAAATAAATGAACACTGAAATTCAAGTATTTATTTTATTTATATGTGTATATATATATATATATATACACACATATATATATATATATATATATATATATATATATATATATATATATATATATATATATATATATATATATATATAGCTAGAATTCACTGAAAGTCAAGTATTTATTTTATATATATATATATATATATATACAGTATATATACAGTATATATATATATATATATATATATATATATATATATATATATATATATATATATATATATATATATATATATATATATATATATATATATATATAGCTAGAAATCACTGAAAGTCAAGTATTTATTTTATATATATATATATATATATATATATATATATATATATATATATATATATATATATATATATATATATATATATATATATATATATATATATATATATATATACACACTACCGTTCAAAAGTTTGGGGTCACATTGAAATGTCCTTATTTTTGAAGGAAAAGCACTGTACTTTTCAATGAAGATAACTTTAAAGTAGTCTTAACTTCAAAGAAATACACTCTATACATTGCTAATGTGGTAAATGACTATTCTAGCTGCAAATGTCTAGTTTTTGGTGCAATATCTACATAGGTGTATAGAGGCCCATTTCCAGAAACTATCACTCCAGTGTTCTAATGGTACAATGTGTTTGCTCATTGGCTCAGAAGGCTAATTGATGATTAGAAAACCCTTGTGCAATCATGTTCACACATCTGAAAACAGTTTAGCTCGTTACAGAAGCTACAAAACTGACCTTCCTTTGAGCAGACTGACTTTCTGGAGCATCACATTTGTGGGGTCAATTAAACGCTCAAAATGGCCAGAAAAAGAGAACTTTCATCTGAAACTCGACAGTCTATTCTTGTTCTAAGAAATGAAGGCTATTCCACAAAATTGTTTGGGTGACCCCAAACTTTTGAACGGTAGTGTGTATATATGTATATATATATATATATATATAAGAAATACTTGAATTTCAGTGAATCCTAGCTATAAATATACTCCTCCCCCCTTAAACCCGGCCCCCCCACCCCGACCCCGCCCACCTCTTCAAAGATACTGAAACTAAGCATTGGTTTTATTTCGAGCAGTGATTAATGTGATTCGAACGTTAATTTCGAAACCCGTGCAAAATGTTATAAAAAGTTGTTTTTGTGCCATATTGTTAATGTAGCTCATGCTAAGAGCACGTGTTAATTGTAGCAGTGGCGATGTTAGTGTGGCCTTGCCATTGTAGCAAAAGCATGATATATGTAAAGTGTCTCATCTGCACTTTTCTCATTGTTTGATGTCATGTTTTATACACTTTAAGTTATTTGAGTGTATTATTACAATACTTTTAAAAATATGTTGTACATCTAGAAATTATTTGATGAATATTTGGTAAAAGCTTTGCCAGTAGCTATACTATAGTGCATACATCAAGCTGTATTATTCTGACCTATTTCTGGTCAGAATTTTTGTCCTTTCTTTTCTTGCTTGAACTGGATTATTTACCTAGACTGGATCCTGCAATTCACGATTTTCCCGGAGTTTGGTAGCGAGCTAGCCCTGAACCAACAAACTGGTAAACGTGACCATACGACATTAAGACTCACTATTGTATATATACGTAATTTTTTAATATTATATGTATAAATTACTGTGCACAGTTACAAGTTTAAAAATTATTTGCAATTAAATGCAAATAATTGTTAAAATCCTGTGTACACCTCCATATGTTGTTGGCTCCAAAGAACCATGATTCCTTCTGCTCAAGCCAAAATGATCCTTTTGTCCAAAAATTGCAGTTAAAGGCAACTATACTGCCTCACCTACATTTAAAAGGGTACAAGATAGCACTGTAAGTGTTACATTACTATTAAAGGGGTCATTTAATGATTTATTTCTATATTTAGAACACTTCATTGTGGTCTACATAACATACATGTCAAAATTTGGCATAGATTATGTTTTACAGGCCATCTTCAAGCCGCTTTCTGACCGTTTCTTCAGGATGCGCTGTTTTGTGGGTGGTCTTATGTACGTGCCTCCACTTCAACTGTGTCTTCTCCCCGTCAGCCATGTTGTAGTTCTTAGCGCTTCCATAGCAAGTCTACAGACAGACATAAGTTTTAACTACCTGCCACTTTGTATTAGAAATGGCAACGGCGGAGGATGCATGTGCATGTACGAGCCAGTCTGCCCCACAACAAGAAGATAAAGAAAATGAAGGAACTTATGACTACAACGCCGGACTAGGCTGTCCTGGTAAAGCTATACCATGTATGGAGATATCCGCTGACGTCACCAATTGAAAAAATGCCAAAAATTCCAAACGGCTCGTTTGGAGGAAGTATGAAGGAAAGCAATGGGTTATACTTGTATAGCGCTTTTCTACCTACAAGGTACTTAAAAGCGCTTTGACCCTATTTCCACATTCACCCATTGACACACACATTTACATGCTGATGGCGGACGCTGCAAGGCCCTAACCATGACCCATCAAGAACAAGGGTGAAGTGTCTTGCTCATGGACACAACAGACGTGACTAAGATGGCGGGAGCCAGGGATCAAACCAACCAAGTCCCGACCGAGCACCGCTGTCGGGACTTATGCAGATCCTAAATACAGAAAAACAGATACCATGGGTAAGAAAATTTGTTTTGCGTAATAGGTCCCCTTTAAGTGAAGCAACTACTCAAGTACTAAGTAACTTCTGATTTTTTAGTAGTTATGTTTTAATGGTACTTGTACTGCAACTGTTTGTGTGCTTAACATGTACCACAAAAGATGCACATTTTACAGTCACTTATGATATTGTAACAGGGTTAATGTTAGCATGTGCACAGCTAAAACAATAAAACATGTACAACTCACTGGAACAAGTTTTCTCTAGTTGAAAGTGGAATTCTTGTAGGCTGAAATTGTCATGTCTGTGATCATGTTTTGTTTAGTTATGTTCTGCTTGGTTTTTGGACACTTTTTAGTTCCTGTTTTCACTCCCTTGCCTTGTCACCATGACGACCATTAGTTTCACCTGTCTCACGTTTTGCACTCGCGCACCTGTCACAAATCATGTCTGTATAATTTAAGCCCATCGTTGCCGGGAAGTCAGCCTGGCGACATTAACTCTGTTATCCCTGTTACTCCATTGATTACGTGTTCCATGCCATAGATTCCTGCTCTGCCAAGTAAGTTTTTGTTATTAATGCCACAGTTAGTGACTTTAGTTTCATGTTCATAGTTTCTGCCTTTGTGCTAGATTTGTTTTCATTAGTCAAGTTTGTTCTCCGCCTTTGTGCGCGCCTTTAGTTTTGTACCCCTTTTGTAGTTTAGAGTTAAAAAGTAAATGATGTCCTTACCTTCAGGCCTTGCCCGCTCCAACTTTCCTTTGCATTCCGGGAAAACAAACCCTCACAGTCCATGCTTTGACAGAAATGTAAACATTTCTACCGACACAGATGACAGCGCCTGATTAAATTGTATTTTTCCTAGTCATTAAGTAAACATTGATTGCTGCCTCTTCTGAGTGGCTTTGTTTGATTGGTAAAATGGAGTCCAAGGTCATAGTGCTTTATTTGGATTGGTGAAACAGAGTCATGTGACAATGCCTGCTTTAAGAAGTCTCTCAGACAAGTCTAAATAGGCTATTCGTATTTGCAAGCAGTAATCAATAAATTTAAATAAATGTAGCGATCATAATGAAACTCAATCCAACAAAGTAAAAGTAGTGTTACTTCTTCACAAAAAAACTCAAGTAAAAGTAAAAAGCGTGTTGCATTAAAACTACACAGAAATGTACAATGTATCCAAAAAAGTTACTTAAGTCAATGTAATGGAGTAAATGTAGCGCATTAATACCCACCTCTGATAAGAACATTAGAAAGAAAGTAAGAATAGCCTTGAAGGTAGAAGTTTTTGTGCATATTTATCAATAAATATGTTTTCATTTATCAAACAAAAACACATTTTAAATCAATAGCTGCAGTATTTGATATAAATATCGATATTGAACACGAGTGTATGCACTGTATCACAATGCACAAATGATATGCATATTCTGTCCCTAGAAAGCATGACACCTAATCTTATAGTTACTAGGCTGAAGATTTTGTTTTTGTGCTAGAAGTCCAACATAAATGAATGCAACAATTTTCAAATGCTCCCTTTTGGCTATCTTTGGCTCTACAATGCTGCATACGGTGAGTTCCTCACCCGGCACGTTTGTGTTATAAAAAAGGTTGCGCACACTAAGCGCCTGGTTCCAACGTGTTGCAGCCCTAATAATGTTTTAGGTCGAACGCCTTTGTTTTACAATGCCGGCGAGCCGTACGGGAGAGCTCATACGCTCATATTATTTCCTGCGCAGCTACAATCTCTGCCCATGGCGTCCCATGTGACCTTGCCTGGCGCAGCTGAGTAAGAGAATTAGACGAGGGGGTGAGGATTTACAGTCTTGAAAAAAAGCTACAGTTTTACACGAGTATTTAAAGAGCCAGGATGAAGCACCTGCGGGTAGAAGAGAGAGAAGGGGAGGTATTTCCCCACTCGGCCAACATGTTCATTAATCCACTAATTGGCCTTCATTAGCAGACGGCTCATTAGGGGTCCTCGAGAGTGTGAGGGCCAGCCCACCTGGTAGCGAGAAGCCTACTCGGATGAGCGGCGAAATGTTTTCCAAGTCAAACTAAGCAGTCCATTTTCTGTTTTGCCTTTCATCTTCTTTGCTCATTTTTGGTTTCCCACACCGTCCATAAAAATGATGTTCGCATGCACTAAAGGGACAAGCGGTAGAAAATGGATGGATGGATGGACAATGATGTCATACTCCCCACCCCTAAAAAATCCCTACCACCACAAATAGATTGCATTCTGGTTCTGATGGGAAACATTGAAATGCATTGATGTGGTCTTACATAGATAAAAGACCATGAAATAACAACAGAGGCAGGAAAGGCAAGATGAAGTCCTAAGGGTGAACATATGTTGACCTTTTTTCCAAAACCTCTTCTCCTCCCTTCGCTGTTTTTTCCTCGTCATTCCGTCTTCTAATAACAGCGAGGGGCTGACAAGGCGGCGGGGCCTGCTCTGTTAACGGGCTTATGTAAGCGTGCCCCGGCGGCTCAGAGGATGTGCTGACAGCATGCTTCCCCGCCGTCATTAGCACAGCATCACAGCTGGCCAACCCCAAAACGGGGGGAGGGGTAAAACGAGCGGAGACCAGATATCGTAGGAATGGAGCCCAACTTTCCCCACATGACTTACACTCATTTCATCTCGCTCACTTTCCTCGGAAGCTTTGCTGTGTTTGATCCGACCGCCGTTTCCGGCCTCAAAGGACAACCAAAAAAACTGAATTGCTTTCCTTCGTCTCCTACATCAGAGGCAGCAGAAAAAAACAAACTCAATTGACATGCAAATAGCAATCTCCCTGTGTACTGACTGAGTGCAGATTAGAAAAGCAGCAACCTTGCATCAGGGGGCCCAAACCAAAGTCGGGAAGACAAGCCTAATAAAGATGTAACGCTGTCCAGCGGACACGGCGCCGCAGAGGAAACAGTGGCTTCAAATGGGGCTGGAAGATATATCAATATATCGAGTTTGAAAGATGTATCTATATATTTTTAAACAAGATATGAATTAAGAAAATATAATATAGATATAATTTATTTCACCTTAAAAGTGTGTGTGTGACAATCATTGGTACTTTAATCTTTAATTAAATTAATTACCAAACGCTGCTTATTTGTTGTGTTCCTTGTTCTCCCCCGCTCCCCCTCCATGGGCTACTAAACCCCTCCCCTTCCGCCTTCCAAGACATGCTTGCACATATAAGAACATCTAAATGATTGGTTGGTTGTTTACTATGATGAGTCACGATTGGTTAGGGACAGGCCAATCAGAGGCAAGATAGGGTGGGTCATCAAACCAGGAAGGGAAATCACAAAGTGCCTGCCTGCAAATGTATTGTTTTATCTGAGTTTGATACATTTTGTATTATTTGCACAGCTATGCTATTTATTTTAGGTAGAAATAATAGTTTTCTATTCTATTTATGTTATGTAATTCTGTACTAGTTAAACAGTTTATTTTATGTGCTGTTAATCAGAGGTGTGGACTCGAGTCACATGACTTGGACTCGAGTCAGACTCGAGTCATGAATTTGATGACTTTAGACTTGACTTGACAAAATGTAAAAAGACTTGCAACTCGACTTAGACTTTAACATCATTGACTTGTGACTTCACTTGGACTTGAGCTTTTTGACTTGACATGACTTGACATGACTTGCTACTTTCCCCAAAACCCAAAGATTAAAAAGTTATTCGGGAGCGCTTCATATTTTTCATTGTGTACTTGTCTATCAGCGTTGCGTGTGTCAGCGTGTGTGCTGCGTGTCAAGCGTGTGTGCTCTCAGTACAATAGCCAATCAAATTTGATCTACGTTGTTTTCGTCCCACAGCATTCATCCAATCAAATTGCAGGAAAACCGATGAAGAAGAAATGTCCAAACCACACGCCAGTGAACAAAAAATGATACCTAAAATAATTTCGTTTGGGTATAAAAATTACGAGGTGGTCAACACAAAACGGTTTGCAGTATGCAACACATGCGGTTCGAAAATTACTGATGGACAGGCAACAACTTCCAACTTCGTCCGACATTTGAAGTTGCACAAAGAACGGTAAGTTTTGAATGTAAGCTAACGTTCATTGGCTAAGTAACGTGACTTTTATTTGCTGTGTAGTTAAATCAGTGAGGCTGTAAACTCACTGCTAACGTTATAACGTTATTGCAAACACGGGAATCTGTTGTAGTTCACTACCTTATTCATACTTTTTGTTCAGTGAATTTTTTAAGCAGGGTTACGTTAGTCAATATATCACACAAAGTAACGTAACGTTAGACGGCGGTCAGCAGCACCGCGTATTTTAGCCACCTAAAAAAAGTCAAAAATAGTAAAATAAAGGTCAGTTAAAATGTATACTATATTATGAATATGTGTACCGTTTTAGCTAGCTTTCCGACATACTGCTGGTTGTTTACCTCAGTGGTCCCCAACTACCGGGCCGCGTTTAAAAAAAAAAAAAATCAAATCAACATAAAAAAAAAACCCAAGATACACTTACAATTAGTGCACCAACCCAAAAAACCTCCCTCCCCCATTTACACTCATTGGCACAATCATTCACACTCATTCGCACAAAAGGGTTGTTTATTTCTGTTATTAATATTTCTGGTTCCTACATTTTACATCAATATAGATCAATACAGTCTGCAGGGATACAGTCCGTAAGCACACATGATTGTATTTTTTAATGACAAAAAAATAAAAATAAAATACAAATTTACATAATGTAAATAATTCAATGTATATACTCCAATTATTAACTTGTGTGATGACTGTATTATGCTGATAGTATATATTTGTACCATGAATTGATTAACGTGGACCCCGACTTAACCAGTTGAAAAACGTATTCGGGTGTTACCATTTAGTGGTCAATTGTACGGAATATGTACTGTACTGTGCAATCTACTAATAAAAGTTTCAATCAATCAATAGCTGCTGACCCCATCCACAGCACTGTAAAGCCTAAGTCGTGTGCTGGTAGCCTGTCTACTTCTCTCTATTGTGAGTGGGTTGCCCGCCATTTTCCGTGTAGTCCCTCATACAACCCCACTTCACAAATCCCGAACTATCCCTTCAACTCGAAATAAGTTTTAAAATACATGACTAGTGCAGTAACTGTAACCTAATGTTTACCACACACACACACTGTTAAGATTGATATTAATAATATGAGTAATAAAGAGTAGTTTCAGTACTTTTCATATGTGGCTATAAGGGATTTTCTGACATCTGTTTAATATGCTTACAGATTTCAAGAATACCTGATGAACAAAAGCATCACAAATGGACCACAACAGCCTTCAATCTCGCAGTTCCTGGACAATCGTGTCGGGCATTACAGTATGACTCATCCACAGCAGAAAGCTATCACCAATGCAATACTGTCTGACTTGATTATTGATTGCAACTTGCCCCTGTCTATTGTGGAAAACAAGAGTTTTCGCCACTTTCTGACAGTACTTGACAGCAAGTACACCCCAGTGTGTCGCAGAACACTGACATCAAAAACAGAGAACCTCACTGAAGAAAGACGATCAAAATTAAAAACTCAATTGAGCCACACTGACCATGTTTCAGTGACTGTCGACATTTGGTCTGACCGAAAGATGAGGGGATTCCTCGGTGTCACTGTGCACTGGATGGACAAAGAGGCAGAGAGGATACAGCTCAAGTCCAATCTCTTGGCTTGTGAGCGCTTCAAAGGCTCACATACAGCTGAACGAATCTGTGACAAATTTGAGGCAATATGTGATGAATACAACATTAAAGCTAAACTGGACTACATTATTAGTGACAATGCTGCTAACATGCGAAAAGCATTCACTGTGTGCTTCCCCAGTGAACAAGAGGATGACGATGATGGAGATCATCTGGATGACCCTGAGCTCTGGTGTGATTTAACCGTGGAAGATCAGCAAACGGTAGATGTTGCTATGGCAAAGAAAAAGCGCTTGCAGTGTTTTGCACACACTCTTCAGCTGGTGGTGGGAGATGGTTTGAAAGAAACAAAAGTGGTATCTCCTTCTCTTTCGAAGTTATCTAAACTCAGCTCACTGCTGCACACAAGCACAACATTCAAAGATGTGTTTGATGCTGAATTTGGGGAACAGAAAGGCATCCCTGCTGCAGTCAACACAAGATGGAACTCAACACTGAGGCAAGCGAAGGCTGTTCTCCAGTGCAATCATGTAAGGCTCTGTGCTGTTCTAGAAAAGGCTGGGCACAGGGAGTTGTCATTCACAGCACGGGAGTGGAATCTGTTGAAAGATTTGGTGGACATCTTGAAGCCATTTGGAGAAGCAACTGATTTGACACAGGGGGAGAAGGTCATCACAATCAGTGCTGTTGTTCCATCCATCTTGTCCCTCAACCACCACCTTGAGAAACTGAAGCCTCAGGTCTGTTTTCTGAGCGGCCTGGTCAGAAGTCTCCAGACATCCCTGAACAAAAGATTTCTTGGAATCTTCATCAATGTGAAAATGGCCAGGACACAAGATGGGATCACTGCTCCCTTTTCAGATCCAGTCTACCTCAAAGCAGCTGTCTTGGATCCAGCCTTTTCTCTGTTGTGGGTGGAGCCCCATGTGCTGGTCAGTCGTGACGTCAAGGCAGAGGTGGCACAACAGGTTAAAGGTAAATGTAACTGAGTCTAATGTAACTTTTTCCCTCATAATCTGATCTAACTGACTGCAGCAATAACTAAGTATTTCAGTCTAGCACACTGCATCACCAACACAAATGGTAATGATAAGGTCTCTTGTTTCTGCTATTGTTTTTACATGTTTACCAGAATTGATCCTGCAAGATGCTGCAGAGACTGAGCAACCTGCGCCTCTTGTTGATGAAAAAGAGCAAGGGGACCTTGGAGAAGGAGAAGGGCTGTTTGCTGCTTACCACAAGAGACAGAAGAAGGATGTTGGGACTACTCCAGCACTACAGCTAAGTCACTACCTTGACATAGCTGAAGGACAGAATGCCCTTTTGTTCTGGGCATTGAACATGAAGACTCTTCCTTCACTGTTCCGAGTGGCCATGAGAGTCTTGGCAGTGCCTGCCTCCAGTGCTCCAGTGGAGCGAGTTTTCAGCCATGGTGGCATCATACTACGCCCCCATCGTGCACAAATGACTGACAGACTCTTGGCCAATTTGGTCTTTTGCAAATGCAATGCAGCATATGGCCCTGACATATAAAAAGTACAACCTTTTTGTTATGTTATATGTCATGTTTTTTCAATGTTAACACTTTTGTACAAATAAGTACAGTTGCACTTTATTTTTAAAATGTGTTTATTCTGTAAAGGAATGAGTCAAATGTTTAAAATGACTGGTTAATAGTGCTATTATAAAGTGCAATGTCAGCACAATTTTCTTTCCTGCAATTTAAAATGCACTTGTTTTAATAAATAAATACAGCGTTTGAAAAGCATACACAATCTGTGTTAATATATTAGTCTGTGGTTAAAAGGACTTGAAAGGACTCGAAACTCAAAATGCAGGACTTGGGACTTGACTTGAGACTTTCCAGTCTTGACTTTGGACTTGACTCGGGACTTGCCTGTCTTGACTCGAGACTTGACTCGGACTTGAGGGCAAAGACTTGAGACTTACTTGTGACTTGCAAAACAATGACTTGGTCCCACCTCTGCTGTTAATACCCATCTTGACTAACTGGGTTAATAAAAGTGCCACTGACTGTTTACAGTACAGTTGTCATTCACTTCAATTTCACTGAATATCGCTCAAAAATGTATATCTTTATATGTATACTTTCACCGAAAAATATATTGAGATATATATCGAATATCGAGTTTAAGTAAAAATATATCGAGATATATATCGAATATCGAGTCCATATCGCCCAGCCCTAGCTTCAAATATTATTCAAGAGTTTGGGTTCAATTCATAAAGATTAGGCATTAGGACACCACATAGTGGACTGGACTAACTCGTACGCAAATGTTCACTTTTTGTACTTCAGGAGAAGAGTTCAACTATAGGGTGTCCGGTTTTTTCACATGACTTACTAACTTTGTCCTTTTCTCCTCGGTTGTGGTTTAGCACAAGCAGCTTGGCAGCAGCTGCGTGTTTGCATGCTGCAATTCCAGTGGTGGAAGAACTCGGTCTACCAAGCAAGCGCTCCCAGCTCAAGGTAAACAACCGCTAGGCGGGAGACTGGAGGCAGAGGATGGACACAATCCCCTTTCACTTCAAACTTTGATGCTGAGGAAAATTGGCAGAGTAACAGGAAGGAGCGAAGAAATTATGAAGGCAAAGAAAGAGACACTAGAGGTTCTGTGCAAACTCCTTAGAACTTATTTTCACGAGGACACACAAGACAAACTCTTGCTTCCCATTTTCTATTTACCATTGCTGCCATCTCTGTGTCTTCTATCTCTCTCCAGAGAGGGCACACTCAGGGACGAGTTGTGGTTATGCAACCCCTGTTTGCTTTGCAGTGTGAGTATGGAAAGCCTCATTCTGATAAGCCACGCCCATATTTGGCATCTCCAAAGTGACACAAATCTACCACCACGGACGGAGCAATGGATAAGAGTCCTCTTAAGACGAGCCAAAACTTGCCGTTCTCCTGCCACCCAAAGAACATCTCAGACGGCGACGAAGGGATGATGGAGAAATGACAGTGACTCCATGCGCACTAAACAATTTGAAAAGGAGCGCATTCCTGAGGCAGGGGGTGGAGCTTAAAGGTGGCAGAGAGAAGAGGCTGGCTGGCCCTGTGCTTAGAGGGGAACCCCACTTTTTTTTTGGTCTTGGCCTATAATTCACAACAATTTAAGAGACAAAAACACATGTCTTTTGAATGCATTCTAACTCTGTAAACAAAAGTCCACTTACAATAGAGCTAATGGGAGCCATGGTGTCATTGCGTCTATTTCAACCATAAAAGCCAAAAAATAACCATCCAAAAAGCGCCAGCAATACTCAATTTACATTTCGTGACTTGAATATTAACGAAGTTGTCACGGCCCTGGTGCATGTCAGAGCGCAGCTTCGAGAGCGCGCAAAACACGTGCCAGACCGGCGGCAACGAGCAGCTGCAATAAATCGCCGGCAATCAGCACACCTGGAGCTGATGATCAGACCTTCCTTCATAAGACTGCTCAAACTGCTATCCCGCCCTGGAACGTAACCTTCTGTTCGCGTACAGTAAGCCACGTCATGCTTGATGCAATCCTGCTCTCTCTCTGTGTTTCTCCCCCCATGTTTCATTGTGCGTTTTTCTGTGTCGTTCCCGCAGTATCCTCCGTGCCTTGGAAGTGAGCTGTGCGTCTCACTTTCCCTGGATCTCCCTCTGCACTCTGACTGCCTCCCTCGATCCTCGACTTCCTGCCGGCTCACGGACCTTCCGAGCTCTGCCTTTCTCCCCCTGATCTTCCGCCTCTCGCCCAACACTACGGTAACACTCAGCAGCTAATCTACACACTTAGTCTCACACATATACACACTTTTGGCTCAGTCACACTCCATACCCTAGTTTATTATATTTATTATTTGTTATATATATATAGAATATATATTCTATATATATATATACAAACCCCGTTTCCATATGAGTTGGGAAATTGTGTTAGATGTAAATACAAACGGAATACAATGATTTGCAAATCATTTTCAACCCATATTCAATTGAATGCACTACAAAGACAAGATATTTGATGTTCAAACTCATAAACTTTTTTTTTTTTTTTGCAAATAATAATTAACTTAGAATTTCATGGCTGCAACACGTGCCAAAGTAGTTGGAAAAGGGCATGTTCACCACTGTGTTACATGGCCTTTCCTTTTAACAACACTCAGTAAACGTTTGGGAACTTAGGAGACACATTTTTTAAGCTTCTCAGGTGGAATTCTTTCCCATTCTTGCTTGATGTACAGCTTAAGTTGTTCAACAGTCCGGGGGTCTTTGTTGTGGTATTTTAGGCTTCATAATGTGCCACACATTTTCAATGGGAGACAGGTCTGAACTACCGGCAGGCCAGTCTAGTACCCGCACTCTTTTACAATGAACCCACGTTGATGTAACACGTGGCTTGGCATTGTCTTGCTGAAATCAGCAGGGGCGTCCATGGTAACGTTGCTTGGATGGCAACATATGTTGCTCCAAAACCTGTATGTACCTTTCAGCATTAATGGCACCTTCACAGATGTGTAAGTTACCCATGTCTTAGGCACTAATACACCCCCATACCATCACAGATACTGGCTTTTCAACTTTGCGCCTATAACAACCCGGATGGTTCTTTTCCTATTTTCTCCGGAGGACACGACGTCCACAGTTTCCAAAAACAATTTGAAATGTGGACTCGTCAGACCACAGAACACTTTTCCACTTTGTATCGTATCAGTCCATCTTAGATGAGCTCAGCCCCAGCGAAGCCGACAGCGTTTCTGGGTGTTGTTGATAAACGGTTTTCGCCTTGCATAAGAGAGTTTTAACTTGCACTTACAGATGTAGCGACCAACTGTAGTTACTGTGGGTTTCTGAAGTGTTCCTGAGCCCATGTGGTGATATCCTTTACACATTGATGTCACTTGTTGATGCAGTACAGCCTGAGGGATCGAAGGTCACGGGCTTAGCTGCTTACTTGCAGTGATTTCTCCAGATTCTCTGAACCCTTTGATGATATTACGGACCGTAGATGGTGAAATCCCTAAATTCCTTGCAATAGCTGGCTGAGAAAGGTTTTTCTTAAACTGTTCAACAATTTGCTCACGCATTTGTTGACAAAGTGGTGACCCTCGCCCCATCCTTGTTTGTGAATGACTGAGCATTTCATGGAATCTACTTTTATACCCAATCATGGCACCCACCTGTTCCCAATTTGCCTGTTCACCTGTGGGATGTTCCAAATAAGTGTTTGATGAGCATTCCTCAACTTTATCAGTATTTATTGCCACCTTTCCCAACTTCTTTGTCACGTGTTGCTGGTATCAAATTCTAAAGTTAATGATTATTTGCACAAAAAAAAAATGTTTATCAGCTTGAACATCAAATATGTTGTCTTTGTAGCATATTCAACTGAATATGGGTTGAAAATGATTTGCAAATCATTGTATTCCGTTTATATTTACATCTAACACAATTTCCCAACTCATATGGAAACGGAGTTTGTATATATCTATATATATACACATACATATATATATATATACACATACATATATATATATATATATATATATATATATATATATATATATATATATATATATATATATATATATATATATATATATACACACACATATATATATATATATATATATATATATATATATATATATATATATATATATATATACACACATATATATACACACACACACACACACACACACACACACACACACACACACACATATATATATACATATATATATATATACACACACCATATTTTTATTATAAGTCGCTTCGGAGTATAAGTCGCACCGGCCGAAAATGCATAATAGAGAAGGAAAAAAACATATATAAGTTGCAATGGAGTATAAGTCGCATTTTTTGGGGAAATTTGTTTGATAAAACCCAACACCAAGAATAGACATTTGAAAGGCAATTTAAAATAAATAAAGAATAGTGAACAACAGGCTGAATAAGTGCACGTTATATGACGCATAAATAACCAACTGAGAACGTGCCTGGTATGTTAACGTAACATATTATGGTAAGAGTCATCCAAATAACTATAACATATAGAACATGCTATACGTTTACCAAACAATCTGTCACTCCTAATCGCTAAATCCGATGAAATCTTATACGTCTAGTCTCTTACATGAATGAGCTAAATAATATTATTTGATATTTTACGATAATGTGTTAATAATTTCACACATAAGTCGCTCCTGAGTAAAAGTCGCACCCCTGGCCAAAGCTGAAAAAAACTGACTTATAGTCCGAAAAATACGGTATATATATATATATATATATATATATATATATATATATATATATATATATATATATATATATATATATATATATATATATATATATTATATATATGTTGACACACTTTGACAGCAAATTTAGACCCGGATATGGTGAAAAAGACCCGAAAAGACGTTTCGTTCCACCCCACTTTTTTCTTCACAAAGATTATGAGTCATTCTTCATGTAAACAGGAATACATCAACATCCTAACAGTCGGAATCCTAGTGAGAGCAGACATTGTACAGTGAGTGATGTTTAATTATTATTGATTGCTCTCATTAAGTCTGCAGTGAGTAGAAATCAGTGATGTTGTCGAAGGAAAAGGCAAACGTTGTGATGTGTTTGTAGAATTAATGTGCGGCCGTATGCTTATGAGTAACTACATAAATATTACAAGTTATTGCGAATCTGCCTGTTACTACATTACATATATACTTACAGTGTGTATATAAAACGTTGATGGAAGTGTTTCGATGTTTTTTAAGTGCTTTATTGTTGTATTGTAAGCTGACGTTTGCTTGAATTTATTTACTAGTTAGAATGCATAAAAAAATGAAAAACGTGTGCTTGTCTTACATAAGGATTGTGAATGATAGGCAAAATCCACAAAAAAGTGCAGTTCGCCTTTAAATGTTGTTGGTCAAATGTCAGCAGTACACAACCAGTCTTCATTTACAGTGTCAGATTGTGTGTATTTAAAACCTTACCGTCATGACGTTGGATTCAACATGGCCGACGTCAGATACGCCATTAAAATGCAAGTTACGAAAGAAATACCATAACTTTATATACAAGTGTGACATTCACTATTTTCCTAAAATCCCCACTGTTATTTTTGAATCTTTTCCCAAACAACTTTCTTTTGATCGGCTAAAATAGTCTGTACATTTCTTCTTTTTTGATGCCTTAGTGTGCGGGAAGAAGTGATTTTAAAACATGGTTCTTGTGCTACATCTTCTCCCAAAACAGAAGTGTTACGAAGGACACTTTAAGTGCTTGCGTGCGAGTGTGCTTGTTTGTATGTTTGTTCACACACACTTATCTAAATCAATTTGGATTAAATTGGACCTCTTAACGCCATAAAGTAAGCTCAGTGGGACAGAATGGTGCTTGCGATGGAATTGTTTGAGCAGTTGGTCTGAGCTCAGCTGTGTCTGACAAGGATTTTCTGTAAAATGAGCAGCAAAAAGCAGCCACACTCAGCCAAGTCTTAAAACTGACAAACATTTATCTGTTGTCAACACCACTTCAAATTACACAACACAGTATGACACTTGTCCAAAATATGGCGAGAACAGTCACAAATCATAGAAGGATCTTCCTGGTAAACAGAGATGTTGCTATATCACTTCTTATATGCTGGGTATGTAACAATTAACAGTTTTAAAGATAAACAGCGGTAAAACTACTGACAGTGAGTATTACAGTTTAAAATTAAAATTAGCGTAAAACCATGAGTGATAAAAGCACTTTGATAAACTCACGAGCAGTGATTGGCAGTAACAAGCTACATGTAGCCAAGCTCCGTAGCTTAACTACATTTTCCAGTAGCTTGGCTACTTTTTTAACAAGTAGGTATTCCTGTAGCATGTAACAAGGTAACTTACATCAAAGCTACAAGCTACCAAGAGAGAAAATTTACTGCAAATTCAGTCTCCAAAAAATATGGACAAAATACAATGACCTGGATAAATGTGAACATCCATACATAAGGAGAAAATCCATGATGATTGGTTGATTTTCGTATAAGTCACAATTGGCTAAGGTTAGGGCCAAACATTACGGACTGGCCAATCAGAGGCAAGATAAGGCGGGTCATCGAAACCAGGAAGCAAAATCATAACAGACGCACTCATATCACATGACGACGAGGGACACTTCAAGCTGACGACTCAAAAAAAAATAAACATACTTGAAAGTGGCAAATGGATTCTCTCCCGCAGATTAAATTGTTCCTTTACTGATGAAGATGACGTGCAGGAAACCCAAAATAATGCATGTCTTTGGCCATATTTTGACAAATGTATGCGTTTAGAGAAAACAATGCCCAAATCTTTAATTTGTTGTTGTTTACTCTTTAAGACAAAACCATAACTGCTCTCTTCATCTCAGACGTCCAATACAAATTTAGGAACACACATTAAGGTGAAACTAGTTCAGGAAAAGTTTTACTGCACATAACCGTTACCAACTGTTCCCAAACAACACACAAGTCATAGTTTTTTTGTCAAGATACAGATAGATGCTGTTTTTGCTGTAGGTAGAGAAAATGAATAACACTATAGGAGTGGGCCAAAGAAAAGGCAAACTAAATACATACATAAAGTGGGTTGCGGTAGAGGTAGTTGAAGGGTGTTCCCAGCTAAATGACAGATAGTTAATAGTAATTGACCCTGATTGGTCATTTGTACACTCTCATTTACATTAACATTGATATTATACATGTGAGCCCATTGATAGAAATGCCGTTAAATGTAGCTTTGACGTAGCAAGCTACTTCTGCCGTGCAGCTTGTAGTGTAGCTTGCTACATTTCTTCGGGAATAGCGTCCCCTGTAGCTACATTTAATCGAGAGTAACTCGTATCTTAGCTTACTACATTTTCCAAGTAGCTTGCCCATCACTACTCACGGGCCAGTGATAGTGCCCATTAACTGGGGAACTTGTAAGCAAACAAACAAGCGTGCTAATGGATCGCTAGCTAGCTTGAATGCTAACATAACTGTAAGTGAAAATAACATCTTTCCCCATCACAAACATCATAGCATTAATGTATATGGAATCGACATCGAGGTTTTAATTAGTGCGATTACATAACCGCAAAAGGCTGAGGTTTTTTTTTTCTCCGCCGTCACCGACATTTGAGTGACAGACCTGTTTGCCAATCAGAATTGTTGAGCCTCGCATTTCTACTTTTGCTCACTTCAAACGGGAAGAAAGTGGTCTCACTCCGTGCATCGCTCTCAGCACCTGAGCACGTTTATTAAACAGTAGAATTAACTGAATACAGTAGGGGTGTAACGGTACGTGTATTTGTATTGAACTGTTTCGGTACGGGGGTTTCGGTTCGGGGGTGTACCGAACGAGTAAAGCTAAAGTCTTAACAAGCTGCTCCGCTCCGTTCTGCCTGTCTCTGTCAGTACACAACACCCAGCACTGTCCCACCCTCACAATCTTACACACAGAGCGGTAACAGCCAATCAGCAGTGCGTATTCAGAGCGGTAACAACCAATCAGCAGTGCGTTTTCAGAGCGCATGGAGTCAGAGCGCCAGCGTCATCATGAGCAGGTAGGTGTTTAGCAGGTAAGCATAATGCTGCGGACTCTCCCCAAATTTCAATAAACACCTCCCAGTCAACTGCTCGTAACATCACTATGAGCCCGTTGACGTTCTACAAACTTAAATGGCAGCTCAGCTCGCTCGCAGTCATGGCTTGAGGTGAAGGCTAATTAGCTTTTAGCGTAACGTTAGCTCATTTTGAGGTGTGTGTGTGTGTGTGTGTGTGTGTGTGTGTGTGGACTTGAAACTGTTTAATGTTGCACTTTTTATATGTAGAAGAAAAGTTTTGTCATTTTATTTAATCTGAGCAACAACTGGAGGCAGTTTAATGTTGATTAACGTGGGCAGAATTATTATAGTGTTCCCAATGTTAAAAGGATAAAGCCATTGTTTACAAATTTGGTAAATAAATAACCAAAAAATTTATATTTGGTTGTTTTCTTACTGTACCGAAAATGAACCGAACCGTGACCTCTAAACCGAGGTATGTACCGAACCGAAATTTTTGTGTACCGTTACACCCGTAGAATACAGTGATCCCTCTTTTAGTTTTTTTACAATCTTTGTCTCGGTGGGTGGAGAGCAACTCCGCGAGACCGTACACACAGGAAGAACAGACAGAAAGTTGTGTGACTCGCCAGTGAGAAAATTCCACAAAATAACAAAAATTAGGAGGACAAAAATATGATTACAGAGGCAATTGTCCCGTATTGGAAATATTTCAGCTTCAAATCGAATGGCAATGAGCCCATCAACAAAGACAAACAAGTGAAAATGCCGTGATCACATGATGGCAACAAAACAAAAAAGACAACGTCCGTCCTCAATTTTCAAAATTGGAAAAAAATGCACTTCAAGATGTTCAATATTTAAGTAAATATTTTGCTTACAGAAATTAAAGGCTAATTAAAGGGTAACTGCACTATTTTTGGTATGTTGCTTATCGTTCACAATCATTATGAAAGACACGACGATGGATAAAAAATGTTTTTAATGCATTCTAAATATTAAATAAATGTAAGTTAAAGTCCGCTTACAGCAGAGCCACTATTCCGCCTATAAAATCTGATAAATAACCATTCAAAAAGCGTCAACAATACTCCATTTACAGTTTGTGACTTGAATATTAACCAAGTATTAATGATATTGTTATAATAAGCGCTAACGCAGGCAATCTATTTATAGCGGTAACATAATCACTTCCGTTTGTCCCTATGTTTACATCATCGAGTGGTCTGCGATTCCTCGCTTCCTTGCTCCCTGTAAATTTATTGTAGATCATAAATCATGCATCTCACCTGGAAAGTAGATGGCTCATAATATAATACAACAAGTTGGGACACCTTTGACAGACATTTAGGACCTGGAAATGGTGAGAACGATACGAAATGCGCTTGTTCCCACCGGCCCCCCACCCCGAGATGTCTCACGAGAACTACGAGACATTTTTCATCTAAATGGGAACATATGATCATCCCAGCAGTCGGCATCCTAATGACAGTTGACCTTATACAGTAAGTGATGTTTTGTTATGTTTGTTGGCTCTCATAAAGTCTGCAGTGAGCAAAAATCAGTGATGATGAAAAAAAATAAAAATAAACAATGTGATGCGTTTTTTAAATTAATGTGCCGCGTATGCTAAAATGATCAAACGTAAATATTAAATGTTGTTATAAATGTGCCCGTTACTACATTACAAATATACTTACATCGTGTATGTAAAACCCTAATGGAGGTGTTTGGATGTTTTTTTAGGGGATCTATAGGCAGAATTAAACTGCTCCCATAGGTTCTATTGTCAGGGGACTTTTGATCAAATGTATTTAATATTTAGAATGCATTAAAAAAAGATAAAGTTATTGACCTTCCAATTGCAGTACAATGGTAAATAATTCTACAGTAATGAGAAATAAAAGTGCATACCCTTGTAAATGAATACTTGCATTAATAATATATAATATGATTACATTACGTTACAAACACTGTATAGATTTCTGTCAATTATTTGTTCTGTTTAAGAGCATGATGTAGAAAAAAGCTTTGAGTCTGTCTGCATAAAGCCAAATATTTTCCAAAGTAAATTATTGCATATTGTTCCACTGTGTGGCACCTCGAGACAAGAATATGTTGCTTGACAGTCTAAAAGTAACTTGTCTTCCTTCACTTGTTATTTTCACAGTTTTATGTATAAATTTTTTTAAAAAAAATCGCAAATAGAATCAATTCGATATTCAGAGGGGTCTACAACAGGAAGTGAAGTCGTGCGACGTCACAACATTTTGGTCACAATAATTACGATATGAAATGTACATCCCTACTACACGCTGAACTGTGCAGCATATCCTCTGATCTACACCAATAAAAAGGCAATTTCCAAGTTAGACAGCAAGAGCATTGATCCGGCGTTGTGAAATATCGGCGGTGTACCACAGTCGGCCGAGCCCAGTCGATCGAAGTTTGGCACAACACCAGACGCATCCTTAAGTGTGTTTGTGTTAGAGACGGGGAGTAGCTGCGATGTGTCCCTTTGATACAGCAAGGTAATAATCAGTCATTTTGGGATAAATATGCCGAATTAAAGAAGATTAAAACATGCAAGTCAAGGTTAAGGTCAGGCAAGTACAGTTGAAAATAAGTGTTGTGACAGCCTAAATAAGCTCCACGAGGTGAAAGTGGAGTGGACAGAAGACAAGGCAGAGAGCAGAGGGGCTGAGGGAAGACAACACGGTCAAGGTCAGGAGAGATGGAGTTGACACACTCGCATGTCAACTCAATTAAAATAAAGTACAGAAGACAGAAAAAGGACAGTGCAGACACAAAGGAGTCAATGAGGGAGAAAATGCTTGGTATTGATTCGACTGTTGGCACAAAAACCAGTAAGATGATCACTTCACTTACAGAGCAGCTTGGAGTGCCTAACAGGTCTCATATTCTATTATCTTTCACCTGTTTCAAATGATGATACTATTCTTAGTAGAGAGTTGAAGTATTATTTCTGAGCAAATTTAGTGTCTATGAGCAGGCACTAATTCAGCAACGCTTTGATGGAGCACAAGGACAACAAGAAAGTTCTTCAAGGGTAGGGGGGTCTTGAGCAGGAGTGTTCAACTAAAGTTTCAAAAGGTGACATGAAATAACACCCACTTTTACACTTCTTAAATACAATATAGTAATTTGGCCTGAGGCTAGCCGAATCAGTGGCCACAATACTAAACAGCTAGCGCTGATAGGTTTAGTCTTAACTAGTGGCCAAAACTACTGTAATGACATCTCTGCGCTGCTGACTTGTCTCTAGGGATGATGCTCGAAACCGGTTTTCCCGGTTGTTCGATAAGAAAAGAACCGAGTCCTCGGACTCGAATCCCTTTTTGAGAACCGGTACTAAGGCTGAAACGACGCGTCGACGTAGTCGACGTCATCGGTTACGTAAATACGTCGACGCCGTTTTTGTGCGTCGACGCGTCGCATATTTACGTCACACTACCGTCATGGCGGAGCGCAAAGCAGACTGTGCGAGCGAGGGGGAAAAAATCACGCCAAAAGTGATCAAAAGTGTGGGAGTATTTCAATACACGGCCTAATAATGTTGTTGTATGCACACTGTGTCGAGCGGAAATGGCCTATCATAGCAGCACAACGGCTATGAACGAACATTTGAAAAGAAAACCATCAACTAGTCAATCGTCCGCGCGAGTATACGTTGTCATCATTACACAAAAACATGAATGTGTCATTTGTATCTGCTAGGGGTGTAACGGTACGTGTTTTGTATTGAACCGTTTCGGTACGGAGCTTTCGGTTCGGTACGGGGGTGTACCGAACGAGTTTCTAAGCTAAAGCTAACTTTAGCAGCTAAAGTGTTAACAAGCTGCTTCGCTCCTTCTGCGGCTGCCTCTGTCTCAGCACGCAGCATTGTCCCACCCACACAACCATCTGATTGGTACACACAAAGCGTTATACAAAGCGTTATCAGCCAATCAGCAGTGCATATTCAGAGCGCATGTAGTCAGCGCTTCAGCGTGGAGCAGATAGGTGTTTAGCAGGTGAGCATCGGGCAGCGGACTCTCCCCAAATGATAATAAACACATCCCAGTCAACTACTAGTAACATCACTATGAGCCCGTTGACCTTCTAGGAATATAAACTGGAGCTCAGCTCACTCGCAGTCCTGGCTTGAGGTGAAGGCTACCGGTAATTAGCTCTCAGTTCCAGCCACATCGACCCCTTCTGAGCGCCTATTTTCAGCTGCTGGGAATATTGTAAACAAGAAAAGAAGCAGAGCATGTAGACATGCTAGCCTTTCTTCATTACAACTGTTAGTCACTCACTGGAATGAGTAGAATTGGTTATTGTGTACTGTGTTGGACTGGATGTTTATTTTGCACATTTTAAAAGCAATACTTAATGTTTACAGTGCTCCAGAATATTTAGATTGGCACTTTTTTGTATTAGATGTTTATCTTTATTTTTGCACATTTTAGCAAATAAGCAATACTTTCACTTTTGTTGAAATGTTTACACTGTTGTTACAGAATATTTCGTTTTGCACTTTTTTGTATTGGATGTTTATCTTTATTTTTGCACATTTTAAAGCAAAATAAGCAATACTTTTACTTTTGAAATGCTTATACTATTGCAGAATATTAAGATTTGCACTGGATGTTTACTTTTATATTTGCACATTAAAAAGCAAATAAGCTACTTTTAATTTTGTTAAATGTTAAGTTTTAAATGTTTACATTGTTACAGAATATTTTGTCATGTTGTTGTCAATGTTGACTGAGTGGCCATACTTCTTTTTTTTGTAAATAAAAGCCATGCCTTTTGAAAAAGCAGGCCTACATTTATTTTTTCATCTTCGTTTTAAATAAAAAAATAATCGGTAAAAGGAAAAATAATCTATAGATGAATCGAAAAAATAATCTATAGATTAACCGATTAATCGAAAAAAATAATCTATAGATTAATCGATAGAAAAATAATCGTTAGCTGCAGCCTTAACCGGTACCCGTTATCGATTTGTCACGGTGAGGTGCAGCGTGCTGCGGTTAGTTCCTGGGACGCAAAACTGACGGCTCCGGACGAAAGCGTGCAGGTAACCGTAGGAGATGATTTATTTCTCATAAATCATACACATTACAACAGACAGGAACGAAACAAAAGGAAAGCGTGCCGTTCGCACGAGAAGCTAAAGCAAAAACTTACTTAGCACAGGAATACTATAGAAGCTAAGGTAACTTTAGCACAGGAATACTAGAAGCTAAGGTAACTTTAGCACAGGAATCATGAGCTCGGAAACCAGAATGCCAACGTAACTGTTGCAAATGCAAACAATGAAGCCACGACGAGTGACCGGAAAAGGCAGGCTTAAATAGAGTCTCTGATGAGCAACAGGTGCGCGTACAAGGCAGGTGAAAATCATAAGTAACCATGGTGACTAAAACAAACCCCCGAAGTGCACAAAACAACTAAGGAAGTCCAAAACTAACAGAACATAACTAAACAAAACATGATCCGACCACATCATAATACATCACAGTTTCATATCATTTCACTTCACAGGAGTAGGAAGAAGTAAAGCTTATTTAATCCTACCACTTTCCCACTTCAGAGACTTTACAAAAATATACATCATTTACTGACCTTGTTATAATAAAATATCTGGGAATTAGTATATACAACAGTTTTGTAATATGTAATTAATTAATTCAGTCATTATTAATATACTGAGATGAAGAATATCTTATTTTCAATAAGGTTGAAAGTATTTCTCATAATAAATAAATGATAAATGGGTTATACTTGTATAGCGCTTTTCTACCTTCAAGGTACTCAAAGCGCTTTGACACTATTTCCACATTCACCCATTCACACACACATTCACACACTGATGGCAGGAGCTGCCATGCAAGGCGCTAACCAGCACCCATCAGGAGCAAGGGTGAAGTGTCTTGCCCAAGGACACAACGGACGTGACTAGGATGGTAGAAGGTGGGGATTGAACCCCAGTAACCAGCAATCCTCCGATTGCTGGCACGGCCACTCTACCAACTTCGCCACGCCGTCCCTAATTTCTTCTTCTTTGTACTTTGTAAGCACTATTAATTTGAACAACCTCTTAAACTGGATCATATCAGTACAATGTTTAACTTCTTTACTTAATCCATTCCAACATTTAATTCCACATCATTTTAGCTGTTTGCAATTTTACCAAATCCTCCAACTTTAATATTTTTGACTCAATAAATAAAGTGTTTGTATGTTCTCTATATCCAACATTATGTATCAGTCTAATTTATTTTTTTTGTAACACGGTTAACGAATGTAGCGCACATTTGTAGTTATTTCTCCACATTTCTGCACAATAACTCAGATATGGTAATACTATAGTAGCGAGCAGTAGAAAATGTGAAGTGATTTGTTAAACGAAATATTGTGTTTTTTTCCATGTACAACAATCTATCTGGACTCGATAAGAAAATCGATAAGAAATCGGTTCGATAAGGGGATTCGATAATAGGCTCGAACTCGATAATTTCTTATCAAACATCATCCCTACTTGTCTCCACTCAAGATGATCCCCTGCTGGCCCCACTATGGACTGGACTATCATACTATTAACTAGATCCACTCAACGTCCATTGCACCGGTCGCCCAGGGGGTGGGGGGTGGGGTTCCCACATCTGCGGTCCCCTCCAAGGTTTCTCATTGTATCCCATAGGGTTTAGTTTTTTCTTGCCCTGATGTGGGATCTGAGCCGAGGATGTCGTTGTGGCTTGTGCAGCCCTTTGAGACACTCGTGATTTAGGGCTATATAAGTAAACTTTGATTGATTGATTGATAATATAGATATTTTTTAGTTCTTTAGCCTTTTGTGTGCTTAAATTGTTTAATTTAGGCCACAAATATATGAAATATGTTTAAAAAATTTATAAATACAGTGAAGTCAGAAACTTTGTGCCAAGGGACCTTGCCACAAAGTCCTGGTCTGTGTAGGACGGCGTCTGGGTGAGGACTCGGACCGCAGTCCAACAGTTAGTGAGCCCTGGTCTAAAGTCCTCCTGCAAATGTGTTTTGTTTTCTCTTTGCACATTAAATTAATGCTATTGTGGTCTTTGGAATAACACTCTGCACCGACACTTTGTGCGTACACTTTGGTGTCACTCTTAACTAAGACAACGTGCATCAGCCTGCAGCCAAATGGCCCGCGCCCTGCGTACGCTCACTGCTTCCTGCCCTGGACAGTTCACACGAAGGGGAGACACACAAACACACACACTGTACAAACGCTGTCACAGGAAGTTGTGCTAAAAGTGCATCAGACACATGCCGACTCAGCGGACTTAAGAGCATTAAGGGCAGTTGAGAGACGAGTGAGGACACAGGAAGAAAAAAAAAAACTCGGAGAGCTAATGGTAAACAAATCAAACAACCTTGAGCTTGACTTTTCTGTAAACAACAACGAGGACCAATAAAATGATGTCCAATAGGATACAACCACATACCAATTTCCCTAACCTGGAGCTGCGCACACCAGACGATGATCACTCGTCATTGATTTGTATGTCCGACACACAGCGTGTACACACAAATGAGGAAGATCAATGCCGGGCACCGACAAGGTGGGAGATATCGAGTGCTAGCGGCCTCTGATCCCACCGGAAGAATGGGGTGGGAGAGCAAGAGGCGAAGCAGAAGGGTGGAAGAGCGCCGGCCTGGCAAAAGGTATCAGGAAGGAGAGCCATGATGGGAAAAGGAGGAGACAGGGGAGGGAAAAGGTCTCGCAGGCGAAAGTGTTGGCGGAAGTGGGAGTGGCACTTTGCCTGTGTGCGTGTACTGTATATTCTCTCTCTCTCTCTCTCTCTCTCTCTCTCTCTCTCGTCCACTCCAGCGGCAGGAAAATGCTGCATTCATGCCCATAAAAATAGCATGTAAACCAAATTTAGTAGAGAATCATACTAAAAAATGTACCAATAATTACACAGATTCTGGGAACAAGCTACAAACATTTGTTCCAATTTTTCTTATTTCCAAAATTCTAAAAAAAATAACAGTAAATGCTCCAATTAACCTCTCTATTTACTTAACTGGCGCATTTCCAGTGCTGTTTCTCACTGAGGTGCAAGTAGACAACTGAGTCTTGACCTGAACCTGCACCTCAAGGAGAAACAGGACTCCTTTGAGGACAAAAATGTACTGGTATGAAATGGTTTGAAAAGGGAATGAGGCACGCCATCTACGTCAAGGTTGAAAAATCATCCCTGAACAGAGGAGGTGGTCTACGACACCACCTATCTTCCAATTCAACACTGTCCTTTATGCCATTCCCAAAAGACTCTAAAATTTGGCCTCCAACAAATATGAGTCAGATTTTTTCAGTCACAGATGCTCCTTTTAGGTCAATGTTTACTATTTATGGTACTGCTAACAAGGGTGATTCTAGTCTAATGACTGATTTTAGGCTGGTAGTGGTCGTTCCACAGCGATCGTTTTGCCACACTAAACCCATGTGCTAACAAGGGGAAATTCCATTTTGGCAATGAGAGAAGAGTTCCTGTTTTGCGTCTCAACAGTTGTTTTTTGGGGGGGTGTGGGGTTCACTACACTAGGGCGGAACCATCCTTGCCTTGGCACTCGGTCCTTGAGATGGAGGATAAAAAAGTTGGGGTTTTGGCACCAGCAGCAGAAACTAGACCTGACTAATCTAAATCTACGAGCATGAACTGATGAAACTTACTTGAATGTAAGGACGAGATTCTCACATCGACTGTCAACACTTTAGTACTGGTCAAGAAGGCCCAGTACAAACTCAACTTCCTTCATGTATTGCTGAGGAATCAACTTGAGGAGTAACTGCAGGTATCTTTTTTATCGGGCCACCATAGAGCCAATGCTGATGTACTGCGTGACTTTGTGGTTTGCTGCCTGCTTTGCAGACAGAAAGACCCTGCAGAGGGTGACCAGAGGAGAAGATTATCAGCCGCCCTCTGCCCTCTCTAGAGGACATTACTCGATCTTCGGCAGAGCAACGAAAATCCTGGCAGACAGCTCTCACCCTGGTCAGCACTTGTTCAACCTGCTGCCATCAGGGAAGAGATTTTGACCGCACAAGCAGGACAAACAGAGTTAAAAATAGTTTTTACCCATAGGCCATTAGGATATTGACTCTGTCCCAATAGCTTAAACTTTTTTTCCACTGTTGCACTGCTGGAATTTTTATTTTTATTTTTAACATGTTATTTATTGTTTGTCTTTTTTTTAACTGCACCTAACAGATAAGCCACCTGTATTTTTGTCATGCTCTCATGTTTGATGACAATTAAGCATTCTATTCTATTCTAAGCAAAACGTCTTCTAAGACAAACTGAACAATCCAGTTGCGATCGATTGAATGCCCGGAGAATAGTGAAGTGAATTACATTTATATAGCGCTTTTTCTCAAGTGACTCAAAGCGCTTTACATTGTGAAACCCAATATCTAAGTTACATTTAAACCAGTGTGGGTGGCACTGGGAGCAGGTGGGTAAAGTGTCTTGCCCAAGGACACAACGGCAGTGACTAGGATGGCGGAAGCGGGGATCGAACCTGCAACCCTCAAGTTGCTGGCACGGCCGCTCTACCAACCGAGCTATACCGCCCCCGTAATACAGTGACCTGAATGAATGAGAGCATCCAAAGACATTGGACAATGTTGCCCAGTTTTTCAAGTTGTCCATAACAAACACCATATTCAAAGATAAGTGTGCCCACAAGTGCACGAGGCACCAGGACACACTAGGTCGCAGGTCGATGTTTGACTTTGTAGTCGTTTCATCAGGTATGCGACCACATGTCTTGGACACTGTCAGGCTTGGGCGAATGAAGGGACTCAGATGCAGAGAGGGGAGGTTCTAAATAAGGCTTTTATTTTGAAAATAACTCTTAACCTCCAGAGCAGAAAATATACAATCACTATGAGGTTTTACTATATCAAAAAACGTTTCCAAAAAGGGAAAGAACCAAAAATCACTCCAACGGAGGAATAGACAAAAATAACTTGCAACGAATCTGCTATAAAAAACTTTAACAAAAAGCGCTCCCAAACGGAGGAAGAAATAAAGGACTATCAAAACTTACTACTCTCACAATTATTCTAACATTTATATAAACAAAAATCACTCAAACTTTGAGGAAGGAAATATTTAAAGAAAAATCATAACTCACCACTGCGGTTAAAAAAGGTTAAATAACAAAGGTCGCTCTAAGGGAGGAAAAGGTTAACTCAAAATTACAGCTTGAAAAACGCTGGATAAACATACGTGGTCGTGGGACGAGGCAAGACAAGAACATGAACTAGGATGCAAGACAGGCACGAAGGATCGAGACAATCTGGCACAGAACAAGGAGAGGGATGGGCTTATATGGAACATGAGGGTAATATATACTTTATGGAAGTCCTCAATGAGGGTGGAGTCCACAATGTGCTGAGAAGGCACCCACTGTCTCTCTTCCGGTCCATACCCTTCCCAGTCCACCAGATACTGTCTGCCCCGGCCCCTGCTGCGAACTGCTAACAACTTCTTTACTTTGTAAACAGGACCGCCCTCAATCATCTCGGGTGGCGGAGGGGACGTGGTGGCTGGAACCAACGGGCTTACTTTAACCGGTTTCACTCGGCTGACGTGGAAGGTTGGGTATACTCGTAGAGACCGGGGCAGACGGAGTCGTACAGCAGAGGGTCCGATGACTCTGGTGATAGGGTATGGACCTATGAATCGGGGTGCTAACTTCTTGGAGGGTACCTTGAGTCGCATGTCCTTGGTCGAGAGCCAAACTCTATGCCATGGCTGATATGCCGGAGCGGGTCTCCTCTTTCGATCTGCAGTCTTCTTCATCCGGTCTCTCTGTCGGATCAGCACCAGACGAGCTGCTGCCCAGATGCGTCGGCAACGTCGGACCAGGGCATGTGCCGAGGGGACCGATACTTCCGGCTCATTGTCTGGAAAGACTGGAGGTTGGAAACCATAAGCACTTTTGAACGGAGAGAACCCTGTGGCCGATGTAGGTAATGAATTGTGCGCATACTCAACCCAGACCAGGTGTTTGCTCCATGTAGAGGGATTCTGGGACACCAGGCACCGGAGGTTGGTTTCCAGTATCTGGTTGAGGCGTTCGGTCTGGCCGTTGGCCTCCGGGTGATAGCCTGAGGTCAGGCTGGCCTTAGCTCCTATGAGTCTGCAGAAATCCCTCCAAAACCGTGATACAAACTGGGACCCCGGTCAGAGACAATGTCTTTCGGGAAGCCATGAATCTTGAACACATTGTCCATCATGATTTCTGCCGTCTCCTTGGCGGAAGGCAGCTTAGGCAAGGCAATGAATCTCACCATTTTGGTGAAACGGTCTACCACTGTTAGGATAGTGGTGTTACCTTGAGAGACCGGGAGCCCTGTGACGAAGTGAATGGATATGTCGGACCACGGTCTGGAGGGAATAGGTAGGGGCTGCAGTAGACCCATACGAGACCCGGATGATGTTTTGTTCCGGGCACAGACCGAACATGCCTCCACGTACTCCCGAACCTCCGGCTCCATGGATGGCCACCAAAATCGCCGGGAGATGGCGAACATCGTTCTCCGAACTCCCGGGTGGCATGAAAGCAGGGAAGTGTGAGCCCAATGGATCACCTGTGAGCGCAACCCAGTCGGAACAAACAAGCGATTACCTGGGCACCCACTAGGTGGCGGGGTTCCACCATTTGCCTGCTTCACCTCATCTTCTATTTGCCAGGTAACCACTCCAACCACACGGGACAGTGGAAGGATAGATTCTGGTTCCTTGGCAACAAGCTCGGGGTCGAAGCGTCTAGACAGGATGTCTGGCTTGACGTTTTGGGACCCCGGCCTGTAAGATAGAGAGAAAGAGAAGCGGTTAAAAAACAGTGCCCACCTGGCCTGGTGAGAGTTAAGTCTTTTAGCTTTCTTTATGTATTCTAGATTTTTATGGTCTGTCCAGACAATGAACGGAAGATCGGCCCCCTCAAGCCAGTGTCTCCACTCTTCAAGGGCAAGTTTGACGGCCAACAACTCACGGTTGCCGACGTCATAGTTCCTCTCAGCTTTGGATAAACGTTTGGATAAGAAGGCACAGGGGTGTATCTTGCCATTTTTCTCAGCTCGTTGGGATAGGAAGGCCCCGACTCCTTCGTTGCAGGCATCCACCTCTACCACGAACTGGCGTTGTGGGTCTGGCATGGTGAGAATCGGGGCCGACGTAAAACGCTGCTTGAGGTTCTGGAATGCACTTTCAGCTTCTGGAGTCCATCAAAATTGTACCTGAGTGGAAGTGAGGGCATGGAGAGGGGCCGCTATAGCACTAAAACCCCTTATAAAACACCTATAGAAATGAGCAAATCCTAAGAATTGCTGAACCCTTTTGCGACTATCGGGAGTAGGCCAGTCGGTGACAGCACTTATCTTAGCCGGATCCATCTGGACCTTTCCTGGAGCTACTATAAAACCCAAGAAAGAAATAGTGTTAACACGAAATTCACTTTTCTTTGCTTTGACATATAACTGGTTTTCCAATAGTCTTTTAAGGACCCTAGTCACGTGCACTTGGTGAGTATCAATGTCTGGTGAATAAATTAAAATATCATCCAGGTATACATACACAAATTGATCAAGGAAGTCTCTGAGCACATCATTAATCATAGTTTGAAAAATAGCGGGTGCGTTGGTGAGTCCAAATGGCATAACAAGGTATTCATAGTGTCCACTGGGAGTATTAAAACCAGTCTTCCACTCATCCCCTTCCCTTACACGGATCAGGTGATAGGCATTACGAAGGTCGAGTTTTGTAAATACCTTAGATTGTTGAAGTTGGTCGAATACTGAAGACATGAGAGGAAGGGGGTACCGGTTCTTTATAGTGATGTCGTTGAGTGAACTGTAATCGATGCATGGTCTCAAGGATCCATCCTTTTTGCCCACAAAGAAGAATCCAGCACCCGCTGGTGATGAGGAGGGGCGGATCAGCCCCGCTTTTAATGAGGCTGTGAGGTAATCCTTCATGGCCGCTTTCTCTGGACCGGAAACAGAATACAAGCGACCTTTGGGTATGGTGGACCCTGAGATCAAGTCAATGGTGCAGTCGTATGGACGGTGCGGAGGAAGAGACATGGCTTTGGTTTTACTGAAAACCTCTCGTAGCTGGTGGTAGCATGGGGGTACCGAGTTCAGGTCCGGGTACTCGAATTCTGTGGTGGGGTTTGCAGAGAACAGATTAAGTTGCGCTACACTTTTCTTTTGGGTATCGCCGATAAAACAGTCATTATTACAGTCCTTCCCCCATGCTTTAATTTCTCCTGTTCTCCATCTCTACAGTCTATCTGGGGGTTATGTTGAATCAGCCATAGTAGTCCCAAAATCAATGTGTGTGAGGCGGCTTTGAATAGATACAAGCGAATCTTTTCCTCATGGTTTTCTATGGATATGCAGATTGGTTCTGTGGCGTGGAAAATCATAAACAATTCCTTCCCATCAAGAGCTTTTGCTCTAATGGGTCGAGCTAACGGTTCGGATCTGATCCCTAATTTTGCACCTAAAGACCAGTCCATCAAACTCTCGTCTGCCCCTGAGTCAATAAGCGCCCCAATGTTTGTGACTGTGTGATGTTTTACCTGGATCCTGGTGAGGGTACGCTTAATGGGAGTAGTAGAAATATGTTGACTCACTCCGATGGGTCGTTTCTTAGGGCAGGTGGCGACGAGGTGGCCCGGCTCTCCGCAGTAGAAGCACTTTCCTTCCAGCTGTCGTCTCTGACGTTCCTCCGGTGTCAGCCGCGCTCTCCCCAGCTGCATTGGATCCTCACCTTCCGCCTGGGGGTTTAGGTGACTTGACTCCGATGAAGCGATGTAAGGATCCGGACCGTGATGCGTCTGATATTGTGCCGCTCCTCCCGCAGTGGTGGTTCGTGCGCCCCAATGTCGTCTGAGCTGCGTCAGTCGGTTGTCGGTACGAATGGCGAGCGCAATGAGCTCGTCCAACCCAGCTGTTAAGTCTAGTGGTACAAGTAGATCTTGAATATGTATGGCCAAGCCTTTCAAAAAAGTATCATAAAGAGCAGTGGAGTTCCATCCGCTCTCAGCCGCTAGCGTGCGGAATCGAATGGCATAGTCACAAACCGAGTCTCGACCTTGCCTCAGTCTGCTCAACTCCTGTGCCTTCTCTCGGTTATCTGTGACAGGATCAAATGTCATTCGAAGTGCCGTCTGGAAATCTGTGAGGGAGTTGCAGATGGCTGAACTTCGGTCCCATTCGACGGAAGCCCATGCCTTGGCTCTACCCTTCAAGTGGGAGATCATAAAAGCGATCTTCGCTCGTTCAGTGGGGAAGGCGTGAGGATTAAATTCAAAATGGATAGAACAATCTATCATGAATGTTTTGCTTTGTCCGGTTTCACCTGAATAGGATGCTGGAGGTGCCAGTTTACTTCCGGCTCCGGCGAATGACGTAGGCGGTAGGTGGGCAGATACGGGTGCCGATGCGGCGGTTGGAGGAAGTTGCCGGGCCATCTCCTGCAGCTGGGTGGTTAGTCGGGCCATGTGTTCGGCCATCGCCGTCTGGAAATCCTCTTGGCGTGAGAGACGGGTTGCCTGATCCTGGAGGGCGGCGGAAATTTGTCCTTTCTCTGCTGAGTCCATACTGGCCAGATTGTAATGTCAGGCTTGGGCGAATGAAGGGACTCAGATGCAGAGAGGGGAGGTTCTAAATAAGGCTTTTATTTTGAAAATAACTCTTAACCTCCAGAGCAGAAAATATAAAATCAATAGTTCGATATGTCTGGGAACGCGAACGACGCGTAATCCTTGATATCACGCAACACATTTTTGTTTTTTTATAAAGTATAGGGATCTATTCCATTGCATAGTTTATATTCCTTTTTTTGTTCGGATCTGCTTTTTGCAGAAATATTTAAGCCTCTTTTGTACTTTTGTAGTCTGCGCTGCTTGCTGCACAACAGCCATATTGGCTTGGTTGACCACCGCAGTTTTTCCACTTCCGGAAATAAGTCACATCACGGAATACTGTCCAATACATCCATCCATCCATTTTCTACCGCTTATTCCCTTCGGGGTTGCGGGGGGCGCTGGAGCCTATCTCAATACACTGGTTCTCAAACATTTTTCACCAAATACCAACTCAGAAAACACTTGGCTCTCAAAGTACCACCATAATGACCAACATTAAAATACAGTAGCATAGCAGGCCTAAGTATTCATTAAAAACTAGGCAGACGTGTTATTTAACAAGTATAATTAATATTGTAAAGTGTAAAGTAACATAACACACAATTTGAAAAGGACGACTGTGTTTAAAAATATGAAAATAAAACGATCAGTAAATGAAATGCTTAGTTTGCGTACCACTAAATGGATCGGCGTACCACTACAGTTTGAGAATTACTGGTCTAATCCAAACTTATGTTTGCTTCTTATGTAGACGAAGCAGGAACAACAACATGTAACAATGTAACAACTCTTTATTGCTCAAGCGGCACAATTGTCGTCCTCCCGCACAGCTTTGACCCACTTCCTGTTCCTGTGTACAGCGATTAGCCTTTTTATTTCGGTTAAGGCAATTATGAACATATTGTCATTTGCAATGCTGATCTAGCAAAGTGGCTGCATTGACATGACAGAGATGTTGATGTGTGATGATATTCTCTAATCGTCTCTCATTTACCAACCAAAACGGTGGTGTTTCTTTCTGTAATTATTAATGAATATCACTATCATTAGTTATAATCAATTAAAACAGTACAGTAATTTCACATTGAACTCTGAGTATGTGCTTTTACTGCCATCTTTTGTCTACTTTTATGTACTGTATGTGTGGTATAAAACAAGCAAAACAGTATTTGTTCTCCATTTTGTGTTGAAATCCTGTGCCGTTTGTGGTCAAGGTTACAAACGCTTGAAACATTGATAACAAATTCATAAAATTACAACAATTCAATATTATTGAAAAAAAAAAAAAAGTTTAAATACAAATTTTGCAGAAAAATGTAGCCAATTTAGGCCGCAAACATCACAAAAAAAGCTTTCAAATTCCATGATGGACTTAATTTACAGTAATTTAATAAGGTATATGCTAAGTAAATTAAGTACTATTTGCATTGTATGTTTGTAAAAACTATATTATGTGCCTCCCACGTTATATTGTATAAAAATAGTATAATAGTATGACAATTATTTTAACGAAGTGTGTAGCAACCCTTTGATGGATGGTTCTATTGTAATTCAGGCACACTGTTCTGTGCATTCCACTGCATCTTCACTGGCAATGCACAGTATCTATACTAGATTGCTTACCCGCTAAGATGCTGCAATGCAGACTATTCCCCCCTCCCAAGAATCTCTCTCCTCCTCCCTGCAGGAAGGCATTAAAAATGGACGTGTTGATGTAGCAGAACCTCCTCTACGTTGTGACCTGTACAAACGACAATGACATCAGGCATCCTACTTGTAAAGCTTTGACCACAACTTGTAGCAAGTTGTTCAGCAAGTTGCATCCATTATATTCTATGATATTATATGCGATTCCAACTACAGTTGTGTGCACACTGCATGCATTTAATATTTGCCCTTGTGAAAGTAAATATGAGAGTGTGTGTGTTGGATTAAGAGCCAGGCGGCGAGAGAGTGCAAGAGGGATGAAAACAAACGTCTCCAACCCTGTGAAGATGACGGGTGTGCGTCTGTCAGAGTGAATTTATTTATCAGGGTAAAATTAGCATGGAAATTATTCCTGTGACAGTATCTCTGACAGCATGCATCTAAAATGTTTGCGTTTACAGAACTCAAGGAGAAATAGGTTAAGAGACTCAAATGAAATAGTATGTTTGTAATAAAACACATATTCCTTGATGCAACTAGGTTGATTTACTTGCATATCAGTGTCCATAAAGATGCCTGACTGTAAATGACAAGTCAGACACCAAGGAGCTATACATCAATTACATAGACGAGGATATTTGGGTAAATGTACATCATAACCCCTCATTACCAAGATGAACAATCTATTACATAGCTTTTGACAAGCTTGAACCCCGGGAAAAGGATCAATGCAATCCTCTGGACCTCCTCCAAGGATGACTGCATTGATGAGAATGTTTCGCCATCACTTCAGCACGCAGTGTTATCATAAATGGCAACCTCATTAAACGCCTCTCCGCAGAAAGCGATGTACGCCGAGGGGGATGCATCATGCTGCCCATTATCCAGTTGACTGCTATTGACGGAAACACACCAGATACCACCTTGGACGAGTTGCCCAGTCAGATAACGGTGATTACAATGACAACGTCGTAAAATCCTGGAGGGACTGAATAAAGCATATTTTGTTAGACTGGTTAAAATCCGGTGCTTTTTGGGTTTATGGTTGCTTAAAACACAGATCAATTTATAAAATCACAGGCGGATGTAATGTTATTGGAAAAAACAAGAATTAAACTATTGCAACTTTTGCTGCAACTTTTTGAAAAAGCTGCTGCGACAATAGCAAAAAAAAGCCCACAAAATCCTGAAGGCACTATTACATTAGCTTGTGTCCTCGCAGGTTGTCAGCATGCTAGCATTGTCAGGATTGCTGTTTCACTGGAAGCCCCCAAACCCCAAGGCAGTCTTAAACAACAGGGGCCTCATCTATAAAAGTTGCTGCGCACAAAAAGTTGCGTCAACAGGGGTAAAGTGTACATACGTAACTTTCACCGCAGACGTTTGTATTTATAGAAAAATTTGGATGCGGAAAAGGGTGCATATTGCGACACACCCTTTCGACCATGTGTGGAGCTCAGGCAAAGTTATTCTGACACATGAATCAACGACACCCGATGGTGTCACCACAAAATAAAGCTTACACAATTAGGGATGGCCGATATGGCCTAAAATTTATATCGCGATATATTGCAGCCTCCTGGAAGAACGATATATATCACCATATATTACTCGGCACTGTAAATAAATGATAATAGAACAATTTTCAAAACAGGTTTAAAAAGTTTTTTTGCGCACAATTTACTGCAGGTGGGATTTGTAATGAGAAAATTGCAAGTGTACGCAGTATGCTTTTATAAATCAGAATTTTTATGGCGTACATACATTTTGAGGTTTGTGCTTACACAATGTTTAACATTGGAACCCACGCTTACTTCTATAAATGAAGCACAAGGTTAGAGGTTAGACACAGGCGGTAATTGTATTTTGTAGTTTTTGATTAAATATATTAAACAGCTTTTTATGTCTTAACCTACACTGTGGTGTTGTAGAAAAAAATTAAAAATTAGGGTTGGTATCTAAATGGTATCTAAAATTGGTGTAGCTCCTCCTCTGAGTGCAAGTCCTCCTACAGCAGGAATACAAATTCTGTATTCTTACAAAATACAAAATCAGGCAAGACACCAACGCACTTGAGGTCATTTTTGTTATTGTCATTAAAGGCAAGGTTATGTCCTTTTCGTGTGGAGCTGTTTAAAAACGCAAAATGTTTAAAAAAAAAACCATTTAATTAAAAGAAACTAACTGTACAGTCATGGTATTAAAAACTTGAAAATTAGCTGTCTATGGTACACCTATTAATGATGAAAAATTATATCTCCATCGAACCGCGATTAATTTTGACTTACTATGAAAAAATGTGATTGATTGCGATTAAATGTTTTAATCGTTTGACAGCCCTATTAAAAATACATGAAACTTAAGTAAAAATGTAAAAGTACATCCTTTAAATCTTCTGTAAGATTCAGAAGCAAAGGTTTGGACACCCCCGCTTTGCCAGTAGTGGAGTTACCCAAGAACCAACAGATTGTACAAAGAGGAAGTTGTCGGCACTATGACATAAAGACAACATGCTGCCCATCGATGACAGGAATCATGAGCACAGGGAACATCACTGCCTTTATGTTACGGGTAAAAAGCAAATGGGACATCACAGAGTAATACATGTTTTATTAAGACAGGAAGACATGACAAAGTACGATAGAGAATAGACAGAGAGTAAAGTACTGAAGGAAGGAAGATTGCAGAATTAGGAAGAGCAGCAGCTGTCGGCGTGAAATCCACACATTTCACCAAGCTTGAGAAATTACATGCCCATCTTTTTAAAAGGGGGGTGGGTGTTTTAGGTATCATTCATAATTTATTCCCAGCAGCCATGATGTGGCAAGCAAAGAAAGATATTAGAGCAGAGTCAGAAAGATATGCTGTCACACACCAACAGAGATACCTCAATGAGCTTGTAATAACTGCTGTCAAATCATTTTTGGACCGGAGTAACTTTTTCTTCCCGTTTGGCTCCAAGCGCGCACAATGCCCATTATGATTATTCCAAGAATATAATGTTAGAGATAGCGCATTGAGGCAGAGGAAATCAAAAGACGAGGAATCCAGATATCAGTGGCAGAGCAAAGCTAAAGATTAATTTGAGATGTGGATCGTTTTTACTTATTTCATCAATTTGCTTGATGAGATAGTCTGCTGCTTTGTGTGAGGTATTCAAATGCACCCCTTTTCCATTTCAGAGCTCTAATGCTATTTTGATGATTAATTTAATGACATTTTTAGCTCTCAGCTTCTTTGGCTGCATAATGCATAGTCTATCACTGTGTCCGATGTCATAGTCGGTATCCTCCAAAGGACGCAGCCCACGCGGTCCACGGAGGTCATACCTTCCGCAGCCATGACCAGCATTAACGCAGTAACTTTTACAGATTTTTCACCATAAACATCCGATGTAAATAAAGTTCCACCAGAAACCTTTTATTTCTTATTCGCCACTAGGTACTTTGGAAAGTTCCCCTGGAACCTTTGAGATGCGGGCTGTGCTGTCGAATGCTGATTGGTTGAACACAGTTGGGCCCCTTTTCAAAATGTTCTATTTGCACACAAAATCTGCTATTAGGGTATGCGGGGACAACTAGTTTTTTTCAGATTTCTTCTGTATTTCTATTACAAGTTACTTGACAAAGTAAAGAAAGAGGAACAATAGAAACTTTTGGGTTGTAGGTTTTTTTTTGTGGCATCTATGTGCTAAAGAACGCTGATTAGTGGAACTATCTTGCTGTGTTTTTCTCAGCTGTAGACTTAAAACGAGTATGCAGTTTAATGCTGTTTATTAATTTTTACAAGCTTTCATTTGCGAATCTACGAGAAGTGGACGGACTCTTTTAAACGTGTTTACAGAGAAATATAAAGTATTCAGACAGACTTTGAAGAGGCGACTCCAGCTGCTTACTAGAGTCTGCGGTTGGACTATGTTGTTTGCTGATAAAATCAAAATAGAGGACGCAGTAAACAAGTGGAACAAAGGTAAATCCCCTCAAATAGTCACTATTCAGTTTGTTACGTGCTGTGATAGTAGTCAACAACACGTAATTTGTAGTTATTGGCTTATGCTAATGCTAACAGGCTAATTCTAAATCTGATGTGTTCGTGTTGTCGTTGTGAGATAAACACTGACATGTATTCTTTGTGTATTGTTATTTACAGCAGAAATGGACCATAAGGACTCCGCTGACCCTCATGAATTCATCATTTGTTAAGGGAAGTGCTTTTTGACAGTGTTGGAACTTGGAAGTAGACACTGACTTTGTATGTAAAAGTACACTTTGGGCCTGATCTTCAAGATCCAAATAATAAGTGCTAGATAGCGTGGGCATAGTTAGCGTGTTGCAGGTGATCTACTAAGACGGCGTGTGCAATTGATATCAAGCTCAAAAGCGGTGAAGACCGCCATATTTAGATAAGGTTTTTGCGTGTACATTCATGACATCATATGCTCAAACGGTCCAAACTGTGCCATTTGATATGTTGTTATGTGTTATGCTATGTTTATGTTTGTTATATATCAGACAAATATAATATGAGCCACCTTTCCTAAGTGATATAGAAGTGTGATCTATAAAACAGAATCTAGTCTTAGCCCGCTGAAAGTGCACTATGGGATGTGCCGATGTTGTGATGGTGCATTTGGAATGATTAAGATACAAGAATATACACATTTTTTTTCCTAATAGCAGATATATTAATAATATATTTCCTACATGAAAAAAAGAACGCCATTAAAAATGCCTGCAGACGGTAAATTTAATCTAATGAATTTGTTTAATCCATGGTCTAAAGTCATTAAGAAGTAACTAAATGGCACGGCTGGACGGACAATATGCCTACTATTTTTATATTAATTTTTATATTTGACAATTAAAATATGTTGACATGAACCCAGACAGCATATCCTCTCTCCATCATTTGTCTTTGCTTTTTTACAGCTATTTGTGCGTAACTGTGCCAACTTGCAAATACATTTCAAACGTGCAAGACATAAGACACAAAACAGTGGCCAGTTTCAAGTTTGATAAGGCACATTGTGAGCGCTAAATGATTTATAATTGCATTTCCTCCTCTCAGTATTGTAGGTGTTCTGATCATCAGCATTTGCATGAAGACAAACACGCTAAATAGATTGTGTTCTCTATTTTGCTCTTTTAAGAGACGCAAACCTCTACACACAAGCTTAGTAGATTAGCTCTGTCTGCCTGTGCTATTAAGTTTGAACTTTTTAATTCACGCACACGTAAATCTAAATCATATATTTTTCTATTTTATTGCTTTGCAGTTTATTTACATGGCATCAACATACAAATATACTGTACCACTTCCCCATACACCATCAGCCTGATTTCAATAAACTACCCTGAACTGTGAAATGTCATGGAAACGCAAACCACACAGATCCACAGGAACCTATAGTTCCATGGACTAAGAGGTTCAAGTAACTTAAATTTCCCGAACTTTTGGTAGAACAGGGCCTAGAGTGAATTTTGACGGTCTAGCCTTTGGAACACTTCCTGGTTGTGTTGTCATCTTTACTCCCACCAATTATTTTTGACATGTGTTTATATCCTCCTGAGAACTAGTGGACTTTTTATTTATGGTATATTGCTTTGGCATTTCCAGATTTCTGGAAAAAAAAATTGCCTTGTTATGCAAAACACACGTCCACCCTGATCATGATCATCATTAGTAGTTTTAAGCTATTCAGGTCACACAAACTTCAAAGGGGTCTTAAAACTAGTTCAGCCTTGAGAATTACTCAAATGGTGCAAGTACAAACTTATGAATAAAATGATGTGATTGAAATAGACTAACTACTTTCTGGAGGGATCGAATGAGAACATTGCTGTGAACTTTGCCATGCCGCTACGGACTCATCACCGGAGACTGAAAGGCAATGAGGCCATGATTCACAGCACCGACAAACACAAAACAGAAATGCGATGCGCCACGAGACCTTTATTTTATTAACAGCTATGCTTCAGCGCCCTGCAACCAATCCTTGTAAACAAAGTACACACTTATGTCCTGACCTAAAAACGTCTGTCTCAAAGGAGAATTTACCCAAAGCAATCTTTCATTCTCCTTTTCCCAGCAGCTTTCATAAACCACTTTGGATATGAAACTACAAAAACAAGTACAACAATGCTCTGAAATCTATTTCGATCACTGGGCTAACTTTGACCATGAAACTAAGCTAAAAACGACCATATCGACCCTTCACTGTGTGGCTTCACAGGTGGCGAGGGTGATATGCCGCAACTGCATTTGTTCTTGAATAATTTATGATAATGACAAGTCAACCAAAGAAACAAAGCCGAGTTGGACCGATCCTCTCTTGTTGGATTACTTGGATAGTCTGCCGAGGGTCCAAAGTTGCTACTCCTTATCCCACAGGTTTCAGAAAAAAAACCCTCCACTATAACAATTCTATAGGTTCTCTCTACATCCTTACAAAAAAATCACTCAGAGAACCAAATTGGTCTTCGAAGGGGTGTTAAACCTACAATCATCCGGTCCTTTCAACAAAAACGTGTAAGCTAAGGACTTTCCCCTTACAACATTCATGCTCCCAAGAAAGTGAGTGTGTGCAGCACTTTAATAGTATTTCAGAAAGTTGACAATCACCTCTGGTGCTAACCATTGTACAAGGGCGTCGCTGGGGTATGACTGATTTTATTTTATTTTTTCAAAATATAATGGAAATAGTCGTACGGTCCAACAAGCACAATCAAGCCACGACAGCCTTGCAGAGCGCCAACGCTCAATTTGTGCTTCCGCTAATATACAGGAAGGCCAGGAGTGAGCGGGTAACGCACACACTCGTTTGTTTAAGACCCCAGAGACCACCTTGCACCACCACCTCCTTTTCTAATCCAGGCAATTAGCGTGAAATAATTAACGATTTAAAAAAAAAAAAAAGTTGAGGGCAGACAGCCTTGAAGATAGAGTTGTGCACTGTAAGCATTCAATTCTTCAGCTCAAGGTCCTTAAAGTGCACAGCTCTGATCCTGGAGCGCAGGAAAGGTTAGACAAAGACTTGTTTTTGCATGTTTCTCCCAGAAAAAAACACATTACAGTTTGAGAAGTAGCTGTGAGGTGACAACCGCAAGATCATTACGGGAGAAACAGTGATGTAACGTAGAATCATGTCTATCGCCCCCAAGGAAATCATCATTCACATGTGCTGTCATGTCCTGCATGTTTCCAAGCAGACAGTAGCAGCACTCCTGAGCACTCCTGCCCCCTGGTGGCCACTACATGTAGTAACTGTGCAGAATGCAGCATGAAGAGTCTTCCATGCAGGCAAAGGCGGGGTTGTTTCTGCTTATTGCACCACCTTTGCCTTCTCAGATCTTTGTCCTCATTTCAATTCCAAAGGAGAGCAAGCAAGGAGAGGAAAGGAAAGGGGAGATTGTTTATTCATAAATGCAAAAAAAAAACAGCAGTCTGAGAAGAGGAACTATTGCAGCAAGGATTTAGTCAAAAGTCCAAAGCGTGAACTAGAAACTTGAAATTACTTATGTTCTTATTTTATTGTGTCAAAGGGATGTTGCTGCTGCGGGGCAAATAAAAAAGCAATGTGTAAATCTCACAGTTGGCCAGCAGATGGGGTAAGCAGTTAGTGCAGTGCAACAATCCTCTTCCTCCTCAAGGCTATTGGAGGTTTGTGTCTCTCCAAAGTATTGTGTTTAAAACACAAAGAAATTTCCACATTTGGTCTAAAGGTGCAGAGGGATGCGTTACTAAAAAATTATGAGCGTGCAGAAACTTGTCTGGGGAAATCGATAGGAGAATCAGAAAGGATGAAAGAGGAGATAAGGTATCAACAGAGGTTACGACTATGATGGTATTTTGCAAATTGGTGCTTTTGTCTCCTTAAGTTTTTAATTAGGACATTTAGAGTAAAATGTAAATAAGTAAAAATACATATTTGTGTTCATATAACACATTATGAACATAACAGTTGCAGCCTCTATAAATACAGAAATAAACAAACGCTAAACAACGCTCATGGAGTGTAATAAAAAAACAGCAATGGTGAAAAAAAACAAGTTAGAAACTGCTATTACCTACCTGCACACATCTGCTCAATTTTGCCTAGACTAATAAAGAAAAAACTGTATTATTTTTGATACTCAATAATGGCGCTTAACAGCCACTATAATGCACATTCCCCAACCATAGCATCATTATGAGCACAATGGACCATGCTTGCAGCTTTATGAGACATATCATATAGTATATATATTTTAACAATCTCATTAATTAAAAAAGTAAAATGCATCATTATGCTCGACTACCATGAAAGAGATTCAATTATTGTGCTTAATGCGTTTTGGCACCCCATACCTTCAAAATGGCCAGAAGAGTTACAATTACAAGTGCTGTTTAAGTATGACAAAAATGACAAAGTTGTGTGCGATGTCTTAAATATGATCATTTACTCGCAAAAACTTTAAAAAGGTCGTAAATACTCACAAATGTTTGTTGTGCGTAACTGATGGACGAACATACGGGTTATGTTTAATTCGGAACATAGACGCCTTCTTCCGGGAAAATTATGATGCAGTAGCGGTAGTAACAAATAAGCAATAAGATAACTGAGATGCTGATTGAAAATGGCAATACTGTACACCTGGGGTGTCAAACTTGTTTTCATTGAGAGCCACATCGTAGTTATGGCTGCTCTCAGAGAGCCGCTTGCTTCAGTGAATATATATGAACTGGACTGAACTCATTATATTATTACACAATTCCCTATGGATGTGATTATTCCCTTTTTACGTACAAATTGATAGACAAAATACTTACTTTTGAAATCATAAGTATGGGCGATAAGCATGTTATTCAAAAACATAATGTTCGGAATATATGTTAATAATACAGGGGTGTAAAAACTTTTACCAAAAAGGGCCACATACTAAAAGTCAAACTATGCAGGAACCATTTGAATATATTTTATGCTAAAAAATGCTAAAAACCGACATTACATACTGTATGTTTAAAGACAAAACTTAGCGTGAACGTTGTATTATAAGTGACAAAGTGTACTAATATCAATTATTACGTCTTAAAAGTCCTAAAAGAACATAAGTAAAAAAATTTAAAGAGCAAAAAAGTAATCTAATGAGAAAAAGCTGGAATTTTGATACTAATTACTAATAATAATAGTACACTAACTTAGAACACAAAGCTGATCTAATTTTTGTATTTAAATACTAAATATATAATGTCCTTTGTTATGTTTTATTTTTTTTACAGATTAAAAAAAATACATCAAAATTGCCCCTGCATACTTTCACTTTTCAGTATGAGACCCTTGGGGGAAGAAGTCTGTACATACCGGTGTTATTATTATCCGATTGTTCGCTTCTTCTTTTTTGCATTACATCACAAATGTTTGCTCTTTTTCATTTAATTTTTTTACATTTTTACTGTTATTTTTTTTGTTTAACAATATGCTTCGAGCCAAGAAAACTGAATCTGCGGGCCGCACATAGGGCACCCCTTTGTTAATATAATGTATGCAGTACGTGCATTGTCAAATTTGAAAGAACGAATATGTTTAGGAAGAGAGATGAGGTGCTTTATTAATGCGTATTATTTCTAGGCTTTCGCGGGCCACATAAAACAATGCAGCGGCCTCGATCTGGCCCCCGGGCCTTGAGTTTGACACAGGTGCTGCACACGAGCAAGCTGTATTATTTTTGAATAAGGACATTCGTGAAAAATATTAAACAATTCACTAAAGTATATGTAAAATATTCTAATAAGAACGTTTATAAAAGTGAAGACAAATTCGCTAAAGTAAACATACAAAGAAAGAACACGTTTTCAACAGGTAAAATCCATCATCACCATCCACTACAATGGAAAATAACTTATCTTTGGCACGATATACGTTAATATGGCCGGAGGAGTCACAAGTTCCAGTTTTAAAGTTGTCTTAAAAAATTGTATTTCCTCGCAAAAACTTTTGAAAAGGCCGTTATGTTCCACACGTTTGTTGGTACTTACCGACGAAGACTCGGGTTACGTTCAATTAGAATGCATTCCGTCCTCTTCCGGGAAGATTGATGAGGTAGCAGAGCTGTAAACAAATCAACATTGAGATTACTGAGACGCTGATAGAAATTGACAGTACGGTACACTTTTGTGCCATTATTTATTCTGATTTTAATTATAATAAGAACCTTTATTAAAAAAAAATTCAGATGAATTCATAAACATAAAAACAAGAAACATACGTTTTCAATAGGTAAACTCCATCATCACCGTCCACTACGATGAAAAAGATACAATTACTATGCTAATTTTTTGGCACGATAAATACACGTCAATATGGTCAGAGGAGTCACCATTTTCAGTTTTAATAAGAGAATGGGGACAATTAAAGTTGTTTTGAGAATGTTTACTTACTCGCAAAAACGTTTAAAAAGGCTGTGAAGTTTCGCAAATGTTTGTAGGCTACTTACTGACGAACATCCGGGTTACATTCAATTATAATGTACACGCCTATTTCCGGGGGAAATTGATGACGTACATCCGGTGCTGTAACAAATCAATAAGATAACTGACGCTGAATAAAAACGTGGCAGTTTACACTTTTGTGGCCCCCGAGAGAACTTTATGTTTTTCTAATGACTTATTAGGGACATTTCTGAAAAATGAATAATTTTTCACTAAAGTGAATGTATAAAAAAACAACTTAGGAAGTGAAATACTTTTGTACCTCTCAAGAGAGCTTAGGTATTGTTTGTGTACACTAACTTTAAATAAGAACATTTGTGGGAAATTAAGAATACATCACAAATCCATCACATTAAATTGAATGTTTAACAATGTGAAGAATACAAAAAATATACACTAATTTGTCTCAAAATGTGTGTTAAATACCGTAGAATGATCACAAACAATGCTAATATCATCATTAGCCTATAATAATAGTAACAGAAGAACAGTGGAATTTTGCATTTTTATTGCTCAGAAAAGGCTAGGTGTTGTGAATGTAACATAAATAGTAACTAGATGAGGCAATTCCTGAAGGAGTTACGTGTGAATGCTCCAATGCTGAAGTTAAACTGAAATCCTGGAGAAAAAAATGTAATTGTTGAAATAGAGCACAAAATTCCCAAACAGGCTGAATATTTTGAAGTTGGGACAGATTCAATCAGATGTAAAAAGGGGAAGTTGTGGATCTTTGAAGAATGTCCCATTGTTTTCAATGGGAATTTCCCCCCAAAAATTGGGAATTTCAGGAAAAGCGGGAATTTGAAAATGGTAAAAAACTCGAATGGTCTGAATGAGTTGAAATGGTTGGTGTTGAAATTTTCAAATTGGTCAAGAAATGTTGACGTAGTAACATGTTGAATTGAGTAATGGTATTACAGAACTCCTGGAATTTTTGGACATTTTTTCTAGTTCACAAAACAACTTCGTTTTTTTGTCCTAATTAAGAAGAATGTTTAGACGGTGGAACGGTTGAAGTGGGTTGAAAAGTGTGGGAGGAGTAGTCGCCAGAAAAAAGGGTGGAAATAGGGCTTTGGAAAACCCGGAATTCCGGAAAATCCTGGAATTTTTTGGAACTAGGAAAAACAGTCGATTTAATTTCCAGGACGGTGGAATGTGTTGAAGTTAGAACGGTTTGAATAGTTTGAAAAATGGACAATTCATTTTGAACGGGAAAAATTCTGCAATTCTGGGAAATCTGGGAATTTTTCGAATTTGTCAAGGGAAAGCTCGCGATTCCCGAATAGGCTGAACAGTTTGAAGTTGAAACGGTTTGAGTCGGGTGAAAAATGTGGAAGGCAGAGCGCGCCAAAATCTGGAGAAGAAGAAGAAGAAGTCGAATAATAAATAGATTAATTTTGGTGTAGAAAATGATATGTGTGAATGCTTTGGAGCATTCACACATATAATGATCATAATAACAAATAAATAGCCTCCAAAAGAGACCCCCACCCTAACTCTCCCTCTCTCTCTCTCAGCCTGGGGTTTGAATTAATGTGCAGCTATTTTTAGCTCTCCCGTGTTTCCAGGGGAAACCTAATGACGCAATGACGTCAATGCAGGTCACCAGCAAGAAGAAGAAGAAGAAGAAGAAGAAGAAGAAGAAGAAGAAGAAGAAGAAGAAGAAGAAGAAGAAGAAGAAGAAGAAGCAGACCGGAGGAATTGAGTGGCTTTTACCTATCGGGAGCTTTCTGGCATTTTGTTTTGGTGTCTTTCGTGGACGCTGATAATGAGGATGGTGGAGGAGGAGGAGGAGGAGAATGAAGAAAGAGGAGGTTGCAGCGTCAAGCAGGCTGACGTGTCTGGGAGGAGGGACGTGTCGTGGATGGAAGGATGAATGATGGATGGATGATGGATGGATGCACCCTCCTGCTGCATGTCAATCCTGCTTTTTGGGGGAATGACGCCGCATCGCTGCATGCACGCTGGCTGCAAGGTGAGCGTGATTTTATTCCTTCTTTACCCTGTCACGCATTGAGGAGGAGTGTGCGTGTGTGCGTGCGTGTGCGTGTGCGTGTGCGTGTGTGTGTGTGCGTGGCAGAAAGGGAAAATAAGTTGTCCTGTGCGTGGATGCTGTGTATGCGACGTGTCGGTGCAAACATTCCACGAGCACGGGGGCGCGCATAAGGGCAACAAGTGCGGCTTCACGTGTCGCGTGGCGGGGCGTTCACCGCACACGGAGCTCGCGGGCGTTCAGCACCGTGGACAGCGCACGTCACAACTTGTCAAAAGAGCACAGAATAGCCAAGCACTGTTATTGTTGACGTTAGTAATATTAGTATGATGATGATATTTGCATTATTAAGCGACATGGTGGGCTGTAACCCCCCTCCCCCCCCCTATGACGCAGGAGGTGAGGTAAGTGTGGCGTGTGCAGATGGTCCGCTCTGCTGCCTCTGCGTGACGTCACGGCCCCCTGCCGCCCTCGCGTAACCTAATACAGGGGCCGTGCCTATTGATTTGACCCTGTTAAATGTACCTTTTTATGAAGATATTGATGCACGTTTTACACCTCAGACACACTGAACGTCTATTTAAGCCAGGGGTGTCAAAGTCATGTTAGATCGGGGCCCACATGGAGAAAAATCCACTCCCAAGTGGGCCGGACTGGTAAAATCACGGCACGATAACTTAAAAATAAAGACAACTTCAGATTGTTTTCTTTGTTTAAAAATAGAAGAAGCGCATTCTGAAAATGCACAAATCATAATGTTGTTGTTGTTTTTTACACATACATGTTGGCAACACTAAATTGGCCCTAGTGTGTGAATGTGAGTGTGAATGTTGTCTGATTATCTGTGTTGGCCCTGCGATGAGGTGGCGACTTGTCCAGGGTGTACCCCGCCTTCCGCCCGATTGTAGCTGAGATAGGCTCCAGCGCCCCCCGCGACCCCGAAGGGAATAAGCGGTAGAAAATGGGTGGATGGATGTTGCGGTTAATCATTTATTTGTCATTATTTATACTTTCGGAATAAATGATGTAATGATATTCATCAGTCAACTCATTGGTGTTGATTTTCAATCTATCAAGATAAAAAAAAAAATGTAAAAATCAAATTACAGGATGTTATTTATGTAGTTTGATTATTTTCCTCAACTGATGTACTAACATCATGTGAATTATTTTGTACATATGCAGCATAATCTACAACAGTGGTTCTTAACCTTGTTAGAGGTACCGAACCCCACCAGTTTTATATGCGCATTCACCGAACCCTTCTTTAGTGAAAAATAAAATGTTTTTTTCAAATTTAAGACAAAGTTATATGTTGTTGGTAACACTTTAATATGGGGAACATATTCTAATTAACAAAGACTTCACTTAGAGTTATTTGGTTAGGGTTAGGGTTAGGGTTAGAGGGTTAGGGTTATAATAAGGCCATGCCGAATAAGGTATTAATACGTTTTTAATAATGACTAGTTAGGAGCCAATATGTTACTAATTTGCATGTTAATAAGCAACTAATTAATGGTGAATATGTTCCCCATACTAAAGTGTTACCATGTTTTTTTTACTGGTGCACAAGATGAACCGTACATGAACATCACCTTGTTTAAAGAACAAAACCAACACAGTGCATAAACTCACAACAAATTACACACCTGCAAATCAGCCTGACTTCTGCTGTTGCCGTATCCGTAATACGCCGATAGGGAAAAGTTTTTATTTACACGATGAGTCGGGTGTGTTTTGACCTCCGCCGAACCCCTGAGGCCGACCCACCGAACCCCTAGGGTTCGATCGAACCCAGGTTAAGAACCACTGCTCTACAAAGATACAAAGAATTGCTATTGCGACATCTAGTGGACACATTTAGAACAGCTGTTTCTTTCATTCAAAAATTTCAGGTTAATTTTTATTAGCAAACTCATCCCCACGGGGCAGGTAAAACCTGTTATACGTGTGACACCCTTGATGTAAGCCTTTCAAAAGTAATAATAATGATAATGGAAATATTTCATGCACAAGTGCAAAATCAAGCACTTTAATTGTATTAAATAACTAAGATTGAGTGCACAATTCTTGAAAATGAGCTTTAAGGCTAATGTGGGCTGACGGTAAACATGATGATCACTGTATAAAATACTATCTTGTTGTAGTTAATTTTGTGGCGAGTTTGGTCCGTTTTACAAAAGAATAAAGCCACAAATCATATGGAATATTAACTTGTGATCATTTGTGATATTAATTTGTGATTATATGTGATATTAACTTGTGATCATATGTGATATTAACTTGTGATCATATGTGATATTACTGACAAAAAGATCCGAGTTGACATAACTCTTATCTCAACTTGTAAATCTTAGTTAAGTCAACAATAGTAGTCAAAAGTTGAGAAAACTCAAAAATGTTGTTGCATCATGTTGCCTTGAAAATTTGCGTTTTCTCAACTTTTTTTTTTTTACAGTGTGTGTACAACTGGGATAAAGTGAAGAGGACTCGTTTGATTTGTAGTCCTATGATGCCATCAGCAGCAGTCATTGATCGTGACATCACAACTGTGTCGTGTCTAAAAAATTTAAGAATTGCCCATTTTTATGGTATTAATGAGATTGCAAAGAACTGTTGTTGATCCAATGTTGTTGTGCTGAAACCTATTTATTGTTTAGGAGCTACATAAAATATTAACGGTTTTTGTTCATGCACATAATCAAATGTTTGCATGTATTCATTAAATCAATGTATTTGTGTTTTCCAAAAAGGGATTCAATGTAATACTTTGATATTGACACATCTTATCTGTGTATACATTATTAGATTATACTCATAAGAGAGTTACATATATGATAATAGAGTACATACTGTACTGTTTACGTGTTAAAGTAGTCTTTAAAAGCTGAAATCTACCCCAAACAACTTAATGGTTCAAAATACTCTTTTGATATTGACACATCTCATATGTACATCTCCTAAGGTTATTCTAGTAATGTATGCACAGATAAGATGTGTCAATATCAAAGTATTACATTGAATCCCTTTTTGGCAACCAAGAATACTTTGATTTAATTAATGCATCCAAACACTTTATTATTATTTATTATGTGCATTAATATTTCATGTAGCTTTTAAACAAGAAAGAGGTTTTTGGATGGGATATACAACAGTCCTTTACAATTAATACCATAAAAATGGCCAACGCTTTCATTTTTCGGACACGATAAAGGCTTAAATAATTCCAAACACATATTGTTACAATAGCCATGAGTATAAGTGTTTGTATTACATGTAGTAATCAGTTGTGGACAGACAAAGTACCAACAGGGCAGCTTCAGCACGTGTAGGGAATACATTTTTGGAAGGTGCCCCCCTGAAAAAATGGAATGCCCCCCCCCCCCCCCCCAAATGTTTTTCTACCTCTAGGGTTGTATGGTATAATATTGATAAAGCACCGCGGTACTAATGAATTAAAAAAAGTACTATACTGCTTTTGAAAAATACAGATTATTGTATTTATCATCGACACAATTTGGGCTACGGTGACAATGCTGGCATACGACGCACGGTAGTCAACACACACAGCACTTACAAGCAGAACCAGGTTAAAGACATTTGGACGTAGTTTGGTTTTAAACCGACCAATAAAGATGGAGCTATAAACACTGAAGTGCTGCTCTAAAACATAGCTAGCGAATAGCTAGCTAGCGGTAAAGTGAGTTTCTTACAAGTATCATCCCTGCAGGACGAGGAATAGCTAAAAATGCTTCACTCCACACAGTAGGATACAATAGCACCCCGCTAACATCAAGCTAGCGCTCCTGAATGTAAACAAAAGGGTGGGTCTACACAGATATTAGTTGTAACAATATCAAGTACAAGAACCGTATCAAGTAGATACTACAATGATTATATCGATTATCATCACAAAATCTTTTTTCCTTTTTATTATGTTTATAAACTCAGGAAATATGTGCCTGGACACATGAGGACTTTGAATATGACCAAAGTATGATCCTGTAACGACTTGGTATCCGATTGATACCCAAATTTGTAGTATCACCCAAAACTAATGTAAAGTATCAAACAACAGAAGAATACGTGATTTTTACATTTTAACAGAAGGGTAGATAGAACATGTTAAAACAGAGAGTAAGCAGATATTAACAGTAAATGAAAAAGTACATTAATAATTCATTTTCTACCGCTTGTCCCTCATAATTTTGACAAAATAATAGAATGATAAATGACAATATGCTACTGCATGCGTCAGCAGCTAAATTAGGAGCCTTTGTTTGCTTACTTACTAATAAAAGTGAAGTTTTTAGTATGTTTACCATCTTATTTAATGCCAAAATTGTTCTTTTGATTGTAATAAGAAATATGTTTCATGTATCATAAGATTGTTCTTAAATTAAAGCCAATAATGCCATTTTTTGTGGTCCCCTTTATTTAAAAACAAAATACATTTTGGTATTTACCAAAATATTGATATCGGGACCAACATAGTCTCTTCTTATGCCGTATATTTGGTTATTATTTATTTTTCTATTTTGCTTGACCTAAGATCAAGATTGATGTGTTGAATAAATAATACCATTTGTGATTTACACATGCTTTCATGTCATTTGACAAGGTTGTAAACTGTAAGAAGGTTAGATATAATTATTGAATATGATTCAAATCAAGAGTAAGATGACTATTTCAGGGTTAATATGTGAGTGGGCCCCGAGGTCAAAAAGGTTAAGAACCCCTGGTGTGGAGTGATGAACACCTGCTAGTTTATTTATGAATGATGTGGTCCTGGTGACCCACACGGCCTAAAATGGCACCAATGTATCGCTCTCAAGCCTGCTTGTTACTGTAGCCTCTTCATGACAGGACATTTTGCTGAAAACTGGGACATTTGAACTTTTATTTGAGAGATTGTTGAGGAAAACAGGCTCGCTGTGCACTCAGGTTAACAATATATCCCCCATAAGAACCAGCGTCCTCTGCAGTGGACGTTTGTTTTTATGTCTTTGGTCGGTTACACATTTTGGGAGGGAAACAATCGTCCACTGCAGAGGACACTGGCTCTAAGAAGGAAATACACGTTGGCGTAAAAAAGTTGATACATTTTATGGTGAAAAAAAAGTGCCAGAATTTTACCATAAAAAATGAGAATGGTAGTTTTTTCCCCCACTAATAATGCACTTTAAGAACAACGATCGTAGGATTTTATGTTAAGAAACTGTCAGTTCAGTAGCCAGAATTATGTCGTAGAAATAAAAGCGGTACAGTTTTTCCATTGACAGTAATTCACAGTAAGAAAATACTGTAAAATTCCAATGAACAGAGATTTGTTTTAGTGTTGGTCCATGTCCGATAAAGATGTCACCAAATGTGCTACTGTGCCCAAATTCAGAGATGAATGCCCACTTTCCTCAGCAGATGACCTTAAATAACCCTCTCAGGATAAAAACTTTGGATTATTATTATTATAGAGGTTTATTTGAAATAGGGACAGATACAAAAACATAGACATCTGAAACAGTTATCCAATGTATGCATCATAGTGTTTGTAGCCAAAGCTAATTTACAACACTTGTCCCCAACAACAACAACAACAACAACAACAACACAGATCCAACGTCATTAAAATAGGAAAATAAAAAATAGAATGAGTCGATAATAATGATAATATTAATAATACAGACAAAGTGCAAACTAGATAAAAGCCAATAATAATAATAACACAGACAAAGTGCAGACTAGATAAAAACCAATTAGTAAAAATTTGTAAAAACTTAACATGGGAACATGATTGTTGCTCAACTAGCCATAATTTTGTTTGTTTTTTAAAAGTGACAAGTGCAGGTATACTTTTCAAAGTGTCCGGTAAAGAGTTCCATTGGTCCTTTTATTGAAAAGGCAGTCTGGGATCCTTAGACTTAGTCAAACTTTATTGATCCACAAGGGAAATCGTTCCACACAGTAGCTCAGTTACAAAGGATGGAAAGAGTAAGGATGGAAAGGATAATGCAGGTATAAAGTAGACTAAAAATGTACCATAGTAGCAATATAAAATATAACATATATGTAATATTTACATATTATATATACTCATATATTATATTATTATATTATATTATGCACCAGCCTCTCAGACCAGATCTGTCCGATGAGTCTGAGAGTGTGACATGATGAAGCCTGCTTGGCTGAGAGGTCAAAGGTCTTCCAAGACAACCGGAACAATCCAGTTTGGATCCGTTCACCCACTCGGATGAATGACAACAGTCACAGGCGCTAGGTTAGCACATTTGATCTCGTTTGCTCATCCAATCAAAATGTATGACATCAAGTATGAAGCCTTGCCTCAAATTATGATGTCCTGTACGTGTCCTTCTCGCCAAAATGAGACTTTGCCCAAGAAGGTATTTAACGAGAGCGTGGTTCTTCGTGCTTACATTTCCAAATATTGGTGCTCCTCTTGAAAATACAGTCATGTTACCAAATAGAATATTTACAGTGCAAACAGGATTCCTTGACCCAAAAAGAGTTGGGTTACCAAACATGTTTGTTCCTCGCCCAATAAAGTGTCATGTTACACGTGTGGGCCCTCATTAGTAGGAGTGTCCTGATACAAATGTCTCACTTCCGATACGATACCGATATTGGGGCGTTGAGTATCGGCCAACACCCATACTAATCTTTTAATACATACTTTTATTATTTTGCAGTGTGGAATGCTAGAAAAGATAGGGCAGCACGATGGAGGTGGGGTTAGTGCATCTGCCTCACAATACGAAGGTCCGGGTTTGATCCTGCGCTCGGGATCTTTCTGTGTGGAGTTTGCATGTTCTCCCCGTGACTGCGTGGGTTCCCTCCGGGTACTCCGGCTTCCTCCCACCTCCAAAGACATGCACCTGGGGATAGGTTGATTGGCAACACTAAATTGGCCCTAGTGTGTGAATGTTGTCTGTCTATCTGTGTTGGCCCTGTGATGAGGTGGCGACTTGTCCAGGGTGTACCCCGCCTTCCGCCCAAATGCAGCTGAGATAGGCTCCAGCGACCCCCCGCAACCCCAATAGGGACAAGCGGTAGAAATGGATGGATGGATGGATGGAATGCTAGAAAAGGCTTGAAGTGAAATGAGTCCGACAGAACAACAATAGGTATGAAAAACACTAACCTTGTGATAGACTTATCTTTAAGTTGACGTGGAGTGGTAAGTTGTTTTTTGGCGACACTTGGAGGCTACAATAGTTCATAAAGTTAAACTCATTACGCAGTAAGTTGAATGATGCAGACACGTTTGTTACTGGACACTTTCTATACGTTTCTGCCTTGGGTACTTTGTATGTGAAAGTATTATTATTTGTAACTTGTTTATATTGACTAATGTGTTGTTTTAGACCAGTGGTTCTCAACCTTTTTTCAGTGATGTACCCCCTGTGAACATTTTTGTAATTCAAGTACCCCCTAATCAGAGCTAAGCATTTTTGGTTAAAAAAAAAGAGATAAAGAAGTAAAATACAGCACTATGTCATCAGTTTCTGATTTATTAAATTGTATAACGGTGCAAAATATTGCTCATTTGTCGTGGTCTTTCTTGAACTATTTGGAAAAAAAATAATTAAAATAACTAAAAACTTAAAAAATAAACAAGTGATTCAATTATAAATAAAGATTTCTACACATAGAAGTAATCATCAACTTAAAGTGCCCTCTTTGGGGATTGTAATAGAGAGCCATCTGGATTCATGAACTTAATTTGAAACATTTCTTCACAAAAAAAGAAATCTTTAACATCAATATTTATGGAACATGTCCACAAAAAATCTAGCTGTCAACACTGAATATTGCATTGTTGCATTTCTTTTCACAGTTCTTTTTGACAGACATTTAAAAAAAAATCTCACGTACCCCTTGGCATACCTTCAAGTACCCCCAGGGGTACGCGTACCCCCATTTGAGAACCACTGTTTTAGACTGCAATATTGTTCAATTAAAGACACCTATTACATACGTCTAGCTTGTGCGCTATTGTGTGCTTAGCTGTTGTAAACACGTTGCATGTAAAGCAGGTATTGGAGATTTTACATGCCAGTCGATATCGTCCATTAATTGTTTTTTTTAATTTGTTATCATGACAATACTGGGACACCCCCACTTGTTAGCATCTTAGTTGGTCCTCTCTATGAGTACTTTAGTGTAACACCAAAAAAGGCACCGTTTTTATTTCTACAGTAAAATTCTGGCAACTGAGCTGCCAGTTTGTTTGTTGTTGTTTTTTTTACTGTAAAAATCTATTGAATTTATTTTGCACACTGCAAAAAGTCAGTGTTCAAAAACAAGAAAACAAAAAACAAAAATTAGGGGTATTTTACTTGAACTAAGCAAAATCATCTGCCAATGGAACAAGCAAATTCAGCTTGTCAAGACTTTCCAAAACAAGTAAAATTAGCTAACCTCAATGAACCCAAAAATACCTTAAAATAAGTATATTCTCACTAATAACAAATGCACTTTTCTTGGTAGAAAAACAATTGAGACCTTTTTGCTCAATATGTTGAAAAATATTCTTAAATTAAGTAAATGCTAGTGCCATTATCTTGACATAATGATATGCGCCCGGCATCATGATTTTTTTTTTTCATGCTTGAAGTAAGAAATTATTACTTTAAAGAAGTATTTTCATACTTGTGAGTGTTAATGACACAGCTTTGCAACAGTTGATATTCTAGTTTCAAGCATGTTTTACTCAATATAGGTCATCAAATCTCAGCAACAAGCTGTAATATCTTACTGAGATCATTTAGGACCAAAACACTTAAAACAAGTAAAACACTCTAACATAAAATCTGCTTAGTGAGAAGAATTATCTTATCAGACAGAAAATAAGCAAATATCACCCTTATTTGAGATATTTCATCTTACTTAGATTTCAGTTTTTGCAGCGCAGTGTGGTTGCTTGTGCAAATTACTCGTCAAAAATTGGCTCCTCCTCCAAATGTGTTGCACATGACCAAAGTTAGCCAAATAAACTGCTTCCAAATTGAAGATTATTGTTGCCAAATAATGATTCCTACTATAAAGGAGCTATGTGACCAAACAGAAATATAGAACATGTGACCAAAGGGCATGATGGGACTTTACTGTTAACATGTGGTGATTATGTATTTATTCATTGACTTACATGTCTGACCTTTGCTGAGTGGTGTTTAACTCTCCAGGTGGGGCCAAAAGACGATTGCAGAGACCTCCACCAAGTCTGTCCTGCGTGGGTCTTTTTGCGGTCTGGGCTTGCTGTTTCTAAGACAGTAGCCAGGAAGCCCTTACCCCAAAAAGTATCTGTGCTGGACTCTGGCATCTGGAACCTTCCTTTGATATGGAAGACATGACGGCATCAGTAACACTCTTAACATTAATCATCAGCACCAATCATAGTATATATAGAGTGTGAAATTAGTTAGACGGAGAACAATGGTAGGTATGAAAAAACTATTTATTATTAACTGTCTGGAATTGACTTATACTGTCTTTAAGTTGAAGTGGAGTGGTAATTTGATTCTGTAACACCAAATGGCCACAATAGTTTGTGAAGTTAAGCTCATGACACAGTAGGTTGAATGATGCGGACACGTTTGTTACTGGATACTTTCTAATACACTTCTGCCTTGAAGACTTTGTATGTGTAAGTAATATGTAACTATAATTATTTGATAGTTGTTTTATATTGACAAATGAGTTGTTTTAGACTGCAGTGTCTAGCTTGTGTGCTTAGCTGTTGTGTAGCTGCTAGTTTCTAGTAGCCTATAGCCTACCATGTTTACCTTTTGTAAATGACTTGACTAAAATAAAATAAAAGACCAATCTTGTGTGCTTATTGGAGGACATTTAGATGTTAACTGGCTGTCCATCTTAGTACAAGTAAAGCCTCTGCAGGACTGCTTGTATCGCACATTACGTCACACATTTTACATGCAAACCAATATCCGATACTTTTTTTGTTGTTGCCGTTATTGTACCAATATCAGTATCAGATCAGAACACCCGAAATGCTATGCTATTAAAAATTAAAAATTTCTTTGAAGTCAAGATGAAATCATGATCATAAAACATGTTCATCAATGTGTGCGGTGAGATTAAAGTATATGCTGAGTGTGTGAAGACTTTATACTTTGCAGTGAAGTCCACACAAAGTTGTTGTGAACGTTTGTGAGTGCTGCCCTCTAGTGGACACTTTAAGAACTGCAACCATGTTACATAGGAATACTCTCAAAAAAGTATCAGGGATTTTTACTCGAATATGTGACAGCTAATTTTAGACTTTATTCTGTAATTGGTACACCTTAGAGCAGGGGTCACCAACGCGGTGCCCGCGGGCACCAGGTAGCCCGTAAGGACCAGATGAGTAGCCCGCTAGCCTGTTCTAAAAATAGCTCAAATAGCAGCACTTACCAGTGAGCTGCCTCTATTTTTTTAAATTTTATTTATTTACTAGCAAGCTGGTCTCGCTTTGCCCGACATTTTTAATTCTAAGAGAGACAAAATTCAAATAGAATTTGAAAATCCAAGAAAATATTTTAAAGACTTGGTCTTCACTTGTTTAAATAAAGTCATTATTTTTTTTACTTTGCTTCTTATAACTTTCAGAAAGACACTTTTAGAGAAAAAATCCAACCTTAAAAATGATTTTAGGATTTTTAAACACATATAACTATTTACCTTTTAATTTCCTTCCTCTTCTTTCCTGACAATTTAAATCAAAGTTCAAGTTAATTTATTTTTTTTATTGTAAAGAATAATAAATACATTTTAATTTAATTCTTCATTTTAGCTTCAGTTTTTTCGACGAAGAATATTTGTGAAATATTTCTTCAAACTTATTATGATTAAAATTCCAAAAAAATATTCTGGCAAATCTAGAAAATCTGTAGAATCAAATTTAAATCTTATTTCAAAGTCTTCTGAATTTCTTTTAAAATTTTTGTTCTGGAAAATCTAGAAGAAATAATGATTTGTCTTTGTTAGAAATATAGCTTGGTCCAATTTGTTATATATTCTAACAAAGTGCAGATTGGATTTTAACCTATTTAAAACATGTCATCAAAATTGTAAAATTAATCTTAATCAGGAAAAATTACTAATGATGTTCCATAAATTATTTTTTTAATTTTTTCAAAAAGATTCGAATTAGCTAGTTTTTCTCTTCTTTTTCTCGGTTGTATTTTGAATTTTAGAGAGTCGAAATTGAAGATAAACTATGTTTCAAAATTTAATTGTCATTTTTTTTCGTGTTTTCTCCTCTTTTAAACCGTTCAATTAAGTGTAAATATAATTAATGATTAATAATAACATAGAGTTAAAGGTAAATTGAGCAAATTGGCTATTTCTGGCAATTTATTTAAGTGTGTATCAAACTGGTAGCCCTTCGCATTAATCAGTACCCAAGAAGTAGCTCTTGCTTTCAAAAAGGTTGGTGACCCCTGCCTTAGAGTCATATAACTTGGTATGTGACACTTGCCAACTGTTAGCATGGTAAAATTAACATGCTAACATTTAGTGCTATTTTCACAAGTTTTCCCCAGAGTCATATAGCTTGGTATATGGCACTCGTTAACTGCATTTTAACATTAGCATGCTAACTTTTTCAGCTAATTTCACACTTTTTTCCCTCTAACTCTGCAGCCATACACCTTAGACTAGAGTCATATAACTTGGTATATGACACATGCTAACTGATAGCATGCTAACATTAACATGCTAACTTTTTCAGCTAATTTTACACTTTATTCTCTAATTGGTACACGTTAGAGTCATATAACTTGGTATGTGACACTTGCCAACTGTTAGCATGCTAAAATTAACATGCTAACAATTAGCGCTATTTTTGCAAGTTTTCCCCAGAGTCATATAGCTTGGTATATGGCACTTGTTAACTGCATTTTAACATTAACATGCTAACTTTTTCAGCTAATTTCACACTCTGTCTCACTTCCTGTCAATGAGAGAGGACGCAAAGAAAAAGGCTCCGTTTCTGCTACTGGAGTTTTGTTAAGTCTGAAGATTTTGACCACTGATTTGCGATGATTTGGGATCACAGCCACAGGAGAGTCACCTGGCATCTTCGATCTGATTTTGGTCAGTTGAGAGGCACTGATACGCTGAAATAAGGCGAGTTGGAAGAGCCGTTAGCCTAGCTGAGAGAGCACAGACACAGAGCAGGAATGTCATTGTTTTGACTGCTCGAAGAAAAACAACATCTTAATCTACGATTTGACTCCCTTGAATGGCCTTGATACAACCAAAACCATTATACTCAATGGTTAACTGGACATCTTTATGTGCTCGACGCCTCAATCATTGGTATGTTTTCATCTACAAAACCATTCTGGGTATCACTCCATCTTATCTGTCTTGTCTTTTAACAAAGAAACAAGGAAGTCACAATCTTCGTTCAATGAATGTTCTGCAATTTGTCGTCCCCAAAGTAAGAACTGAACTGGGCAAGAAAGCATTTCGGTTTTCAGCAGCGAAGGCTTGGAATAACCTACAATCGAATATTAAACTTCAAACCCTTGTTACGTTGAATGAGTTTAAAGCTTCTGTGAAAGGACTGCAGTCTACCTTGTCTGTATGCACATGTGTTATGTGAGCAAGTTTTAATGTCGTAAATGTGATGTTTTATGTATTTGTTTACTGTTTTTAATGTAACCTTGCTGCTGCCCTCTTGGCCAGGTCTCCCTTGGAAAAGAGATCTTTGATCTCAATGGGATTTTACCTGGTTAAATAAAGGCTAATAATAATAATAATAAAAGCTACGGCGAGTTTACAGCTGTTTTAAAGTGATTCTGACGTCGCAGAGTGATATAAGTTGACAGGCTGACACCTCAAATTGATCTCTGAACGGCGCAAGAGGCACTGACGTCAGTGACTGCCGCGATGCGAAAAGGCAAAGGAAAGACTGAAACCCCGAAACCTTCGGGGTCAACTGACACAGGACACAAATGGGAACAAGATTTGAGGCTGGACACAGGACATGATGGGAATCAAGAAGGGATACTACAAAAACTATTCCATGAATTTAAAGAAGAAATTATAGAAAAATGGAAAGAAATGATATGTGGGCTTGTATTAAGCCTCAGGGAGTTGAACGCCCCTGCCTTACATAGTTCCGGGTCACCCTTGGGCAAGGTGTAGCACCCGAATGCCCCCCCCCCCATCAGGGTTACGATACCCCCCATGAAATACACTAAAAGAGGATGCGTTACCCGGCCCGGAGGAAGCCCGGGGCCCTCCTCCGGAGCTAGGCCCGGAGGTAGGGCTCGTCAGCGAGCGCCTGGTGGCCGGGCTTGCCACGGAGCCCGGCCGGGCACAGCCCGAAGAAGCTACGTGGACACGCCATCTTCTCTGCCACGTGGGCCCACCACCCGCGGTCGGAACCAGTGGGGTCGGGTGCGCTGCCAAGTGGATGGCGGTGAAAGTGGAGGCTCCGGACGGACCAATTCGGGGCAGCAGAGGCTGACTTTCGGGACGTGGAACGTCTCTACGCTGGTGGGGAAGGAGCCTGAGCTGGTGCGAGAGGTGGAGCGCTACCGGTTGGATCTGGTGGGGCTTACCTCTACGCATAGCAAGGGCTCTGAAACCACACTCCTGGACAAGGGATGGACCTTGTTCACTTCTGGAGTTGCTCAGGGTGTGAGGGCACAGGCGGGTGTGGGGATACTCACGAGTCCCCGGCTGAGTGCCTGTACGGTGGAGTTCACCCCAGTAGACAAGAGGGTCGCCTCCCTTCGCCTTAGGGTTGGAGGGGGGAAAACTCTGACTGTTGTTTGTGCATACGCACCAAACAGGAGTTCAGAGTATTCAGCCTTCTTGGATACCTTGCATGGGGTCCTGTATGGGGCGCCGGCAGGGGATTCCATAGTCTTGCTGGGGGACTTCAACGCGCACGTGGGCAATGACAGTGATACTTGGACTGGCGTGATTGGGAGGAACGGTCTCCCTGATCTGAACCTGAGTGGTGGATTGTTATTGGACTTCTGTGCTAGCCACGGACTTGCGATAACAAACACCATGTTCAAGCATAAGGATGCTCATAGGTGTACCTGGTACCAGAGCACCCTAGGCCAAAGATCAATGATCGATTTTGTAATCGTATCAGCTGATCTGAGGCCGTATGTTTTGGACACTCGGGTGAAGAGAGGGGCTGAACTGTCAACTGATCACCATCTGGTGGTGAGTTGGGTTAGATGGCGGGGGAAACCTCTGGACAGACCTGGCAAACCCAAGCGTGTAGTGCGGGTGAACTGGGAACGTTTGGAGGAGTCCTCTGTCCGGAAGGACTTCAACTCCCACCTCCGGCGGGACTTCTCTGCCATCCCTGTGGAGGTTGGGGACATTGAACAGGAATGGGCAATGTTCAAAGCCTCTATTGCTAAAGCTGCAGATGCGAGCTGTGGCCAGAAGGTCTTAGGTGCCTCAAGGGGCGGTAACCCTCGAACACCCTGGTGGACAGTGGTGGTCAGGGAAGCCGTCCGACTGAAGAAGGAGTCCTACCGGGGTATGTTATCCCAGGGGACTCCGGAGGCAGTTGCAAGGTACCGGCGGGCCCGAAGGGCAGCGGCCGTGGCTGTGGACGAGGCTAAGCAGAGGGTGTGGGAGCAGTTCGGGGAATCCATGGAGAAGGACTATCGGGCGGCACCAAAGCTGTTCTGGAGGACCATACGGCACCTCAGGAGGGGGAAGCAGGGAACCATCCAAGCTGTGTACGGCAAGGATGGGACTTTGCTGACTTCAAGTGAGGAAGTCGTGGGGCGTTGGAAAGAGCACTTTGAGGAACTCCTGAACCCAAATACATCAGACACACCCTCCCTGATAGGAGCAGGGCCTGAGGATGATGGGGGATCGACGTTGATCTCTCGGAGTGAAGTCACTGAGGTAGTTAGACAACTCCACAGTGGCAAAGCTCCGGGGGTTGACGAGATCCGTCCAGAAATGCTGAAGGCTCTGGGTGTTGATGGGCTGTCTTGGTTGATACGCCTTTTCAACATTGCGTGGAAGTCTGGGACAGTGCCGAGGGAGTGGCAGACTGGGGTGGTGGTTCCCCTTTTCAAAAAGGGGGACCAGAGGGTGTGTGCTAATTACAGGGGTATCACACTACTCAGCCTCCCTGGGAAAGTTTACGCCAAGGTACTGGAAAGGAGGGTCCGGCCGATAGTCGAACCTCAGATTCAAGAGGAGCAATGTGGATTCCGTCCTGGTCGTGGAACAACTGACCAACTCTTTACGCTTGCGGGAATCCTGGAGAGGGCCTGGGAGTATGCCTATCCAGTCTACATGTGTTTTGTGGATTTGGAGAAGGCGTATGACCGCGTCCCTCGGGAGATCTTGTGGGAGGTGCTGAGGGAGTACGGAGTGAGGGGAACCCTGTTGAGGGCCATCCAATCTCTGTACAACCAAAGCGAGAGTTGTGTCCGGGTGCTTGGATGTAAGTCGGATCCGTTTCCAGTGGGGGTTGGTCTCCGCCAGGGCTGCGCTCTGTCACCTATCCTGTTTGTGATTTTCATGGACAGGATTTCTAGGCGGAGTCGTGGCCATGGCGGAGAGGGTATACGTCTCGGGGGGCTAAAGGTTGCGTCACTGCTGTTTGCAGATGATGTGGTCCTGATGGCACCTTCGGTTCGTGACCTTCAGCTCTCACTGGATCGGTTCGCAGCCGAGTGTTCAGCGGCTGGAATGAGGATCAGCATCTCCAAATCTGAGGCCATGGTTCTCAGCAGGAAACCGATGGTTTGTACAGTCCGGGTAGGGGACAGGACTCTGTCCCAGGTGGAGGAGTTTAAGTATCTCGGGGTCTTGTTCACGAGTGAGGGAAAGATGGAGAAGGAAATCAGCCGGAGAATCGGAGCAGCTGGGGCAGTATTGCAGTCTCTCTGCCGCACTGTTGTGACGAAACGGGAGCTGAGCCAGAAGGCAAAGCTCTCGGTCTACCGAGCTATCTACATTCCTACTCTCACCTATGGTCATGAAGTGTGGGTAATGACCGAAAGAATAAGATCGCGGATACAAGCGGCCGAAATGAGTTTCCTCAGAAGGGTGGCTGGCATCTCCCTTAGAGATAGGGTGAGAAGTGCAGTCACCCGAGAGAGACTCGGAGTAGAGCCGCTGCTCCTTCGCTTGGAAAGGAGCCAGCTTAGGTGGTTCGGGCATCTCGTGCGGATGCCTCACGAGCGTCTCCCTAGGGAGGTCCTCGTTGCACGTCCCACTGGGAGGAGGCCCCGCGGCAGACCAAGGACCAGATGGGGGGATTACATCTCCTCTCTGGCCTGGGAACGCTTCGGGATTCCCCAGGAGGAAGTCGCAAATGTTGCTCTGGAGAGGGAAGTCTGGGGGTCTTTGCTGGAGCTGCTGTCCCCGCGACCCGATTCCGGATAAGCGGTTGAAGATGGATGGATGGATGGATGGAAAGAAATGATGGATGGATGGAAAGATGATATGAAAGAAATTAAAGAAGAAATTAAAGAAATGAAAACAGATCTGAGAAAAGCAACAACAGAACACAAACAAGATGTGAAAAGTCTGCAGCTAAATATAGAAAGTTTGCAAACTCAGAACAACTCCAGAAATAATGAAGCCACTGAAATGAGCAAACAAATGAAGACCCTTCAAGAAGACAACAACATACTGAGGAATATCATAGATGAAATGGATCAGGATAAACGAATGAATGCTATCATCGTGACAGGGCACCGAATTAAACCAAGATCCTATGCGAAAGCTGTGAATAATGAAGGTGAACCAGGTGAAATGGATATGGTCCCAGCAGAACAGCAAGTGGTCAACTTTCTGCAATCAAAAGAAATTGAAATTGACATTAATACCATCGAAACATGCATCCCACTGAACGGAAGAAACAACAACGCCACTCCAGTCGTGCTCGTGAAACTCGTAAACAGAAAATCTAAAATGGCATTGCTGAGACAGGGAAAGAAGCTGAAGGGAACAAATGTGTACATGAATGAGCATCTCACAAAACGTAACGCTGGAATCGCCAAGAAAGCACGCGACTTGAGGAAGCAGGGAAAAAATCCAGGGAACTTGGAGCGCCAACTGTAATATCTACATCAAGCTGAATGGAGGTCCAGAAGCAAGAGTACTTGCTGTCCATGACATCAAGGACCTGGACAATTTTTAAAGTTTACACAGCTACCACAACAACGATGATAATGGACTCTGACAGAAAACAAGCACCTAAATTCAGTATCGACACTACTATGTTCCAAGGGACTCCCACATTAGTAATAATTGTTTTTATTATACAGATGATCAATATAATAGCAATATTAAATGTGAGAACAAATTGTCAATTATTCCTTTTAATAGCAGAAGCTTGTATGCAAACTACAACAACATTAAGAACTTTTTGGAACACATCAACGAACCCTTCAAAGTGATTGCTGTCACAGAAACATGCACTGATGATAAAAAAGGAATAGATTTTGATCTGGAAGGATATGAACTAAACTAAATGATAAATGGGTTGTACTTGTATAGCGCTTTTCTACCTTCAAGGTACTCAAAGCGCTTTGACAGTAATCCCACATTTACCCATTCACACACTGATGGCGGGAGCAGCCATGCAAGGCACTACCAGCAGCCATCAGAGGCAAAGGGTGAAGTGTCTTGCCCAAGGACACAACTAGGAAGGTAGAAGGTGGGAATTGAACCCCAGTAACCAGCAACACTCCGATTGCTGGCACAGCCACTCTACCAACTTCGCCACGACGTCCCATCAACAGAACCAACAAAAATGGAGGAGGAGTAGCTGTGTACGTGATGGAGAACCTGAACTACAAAGTGGTAAAAAACATGTCATTTGCTATAGATAATATCTTAGAATGTATAACCATTGAAATATGTCAGGAAAAAAGCAAAAACATATTTATCAGTTGTATAGATAGATCACCTAAGTCAAGTATAGAAACATTATTGTGATTACTTATGGAGTATATTGTGAATAAATTGAGAACAGGAAGTGAACAAAAGTTTTAGCAACTGTTATGTAAAGGAAAAGGGGTAGGATTAAATAAGCTCTGCTTCTTCCTACTCCTTTTCGAACATGTTGAAAAGAGAAACTGGAAATTGTGATGTATCATGTTGTATGCTTGCATGTTCCAAATAAACTCAAACTCAACTCACTTTTTTTCCTCTAACTCTGCAACCATACACCTTAGAGTCATATAACTTGGTATATGACACATGCTAACTATTAGCATGCTAACATTAACATGCTAACTTTTTCAGCTAATTTTACAATTTAATCTCTAATTGGTACACCTTAGAGTTATATAACTTGGCATGTGACACATGCTAACTGTTAGCATGCTAAAATTAACATGCTAATGTTTAGCTCCAGTTTTGCAACAGTTTTCCCCAGAGTCATATGTCTTGGTATATGACACATGCTAACTGTTAGCATGCTAACATTAACATGCTAACTTTTTCAGTTACTTTAACACTTTATTCTCTAAGTGGTACAGCTTGGAGTCAACTTCGTATGTGACACTTGCTGTTAGCATGCTAACATTTAGCGCTAGTTTTGCAACAGTTTTCCCCAGAGTCATATAGCTTGGTACATGCCACTCGTTAACTGCATTTTAACATTAGCATGCAAACTTTTTCAGCTAATTTCACACTTTTTTTTCTCCAACTCTGCAGCCATACACCTTAGTCATATAACTTAGTATATGACACATGCTAACTGTTAGCATGCTAATGTTAACATGCTAACTTTTTCAGATAATTATACACTTTTTTTCTCTAATTCCACTGCCATAAACAGAGTCATTTAACTTGGTTTCTGACATATGCTAACTGTTAGCATGCTAAATTTTTCAGCTAATTTCACACTTTTTTTCCCGCCCTGTAACTCTGCAACCATACACCTTAAAATCATATAACTTGGTAAATGACACATGCTAACTGTTAGCCTGATCAGTGTCAGAGCTTGGTCCGCATTGCCGGCAGTAAGTCGGACACGTTTCCAGTGAGGGTTGGACTCCGCCAAGGCTGCCCTTTGTCACAGATTCTGTTCATAACTTTTATGGACAGAACTTCTAGGCGCAGTCAAGGCGTTGAGGGGATCCGGTTTGGTGGCTGCAGGATTAGGTCTCTGCTTTTTGCAGATGATGTGGTCCTGATGGCTTCATCTGGCCAGGATCTTCAGCTCTCACTGGATCGGTTCGCAGCTGAGTGTGAAGCGACTGGGATGAGAATCAGCACCTCCAAGTCCGAGTCCATGGTTCTCGCCCGGAAAAGGGTGGAGTGCCATCTCCGGGTTGGGGAGGAGATCTTGCCCCAAGTGGAGGAGTTCAAGTACCTCGGAGTCTTGTTCACGAGTGAGGGAAGAGTGGATCGTGAGATCGACAGGCGGATTCGGTGCGGCGTCTTCAGTAATGCGGACGCTGTATCGATCCGTTGTGGTGAAGAAGGAGCTGAGCCGCAAGGCAAAGCTCTCAATCTACCGGTCGATCTACGTTCCCATCCGCACCTATGGTCATGAGCTTTGGGTTATGACCGAAAGGACAAGATCACGGGTACAAGCGGCCGAAATGAGTTTCCTCCGCCGGGTGGCGGGTCTTTCCCTTAGAGATAGGGTGAGAAGCTCTGTCATCCGGGAGGAGCTCAAAGTAAAGCCACTGCTCCTCCACATGGAGAGGAGCCAGATGAGGTGGTTCGGGCATCTGCTCAGGATGCCACCCGAACGCCTCCCTAGGGAGGTGTTTAGGGCACGCCCGACCGGTAAGAGGCCACGGGGAAGACCCAGGACACGTTGGGAAGACTATGTCTCCCGGCTGGCCTGGGAACGCCTCGGGATCCCCCGGGAGGAGCTGGACGAAGTGGCTGGGGAGATGGAAATACTGACAACACATGGAAACTAACGGAAAGGTCATGATAGGTTGCAACAAATCATAAATGGCCTTATGAACCAGATCTTTGTATTCGAAACAAAACCATTTCAATAATACAAACCATATAACAGCATAGTATTTACCAGGAAAAAAAGCACATATTAAAGCTTGTAAATAGTGTTTTGAGTTCTTTCTGCATATAGATTAAGGCAGACCTGGCAAATTAAGGCTGCCATTATGATGTGCAGTGATGTTTTCAAAATTAGTCTTGAACTATACAAAGTATTTCAATGGTTGAAATCTGCACTTTTGAATGATATACTAGTTACTATGGTAATCTAATTAGTTACTATGTTAATCTAAGTCACAGCAGCTCGGACGAGGTACCAAGCAGTGAGGGTGGGGAGCGTTTCCACAGAGTGTTTCCAGAGCGGCCAGCCTGAAATGCGGGTGTCAGGGACGGACGCGGAAGGAGATTTTTACAACAAAGTTCTAAAGCTTAGTGATACATCAGATATATCAGACTGTAGGTAGGTTTTTTTTTTAACGTTGCATTTTTGTTGCGTTTTGCTTGATTGTAAAATATGTCGATCGAGAGGTCAATATTCAGTGTTTTATCGTTCATAGTTAATATTGTAAATCCCACATTTTGTATTTTCATGTACATTATGGGTTTCTCATTCAGTAAAAAAAATTTAAAATTCCATTCCGTTTTTTAAGGCTGTCTGTCGTATTGTTTTTAGCATTCAATCAGATATTATACATATACATATACATACATACATGCATATCTATATATCTATATCTATATATATATATATATATATATATATATATATATATATATATATATATATATATATATATATATATATATATATATATGCTGTATATATATATATACATATATCTATATGTATATATGTATCTATATATATATACAGTTTATATATATAGACATCCCACTGGGGTGAGTTTTTCCTTGCCCGTATGTGGGCTCTGTACCGAGGATGTCGTTGTGCCTTGTGCAGCCCTTTGAGACACTTGTGATTTAGGGCTATATAAATAAACATTGATTGAAGTCTGGGCTTCCCTGCTTAGGCTGCTGCCCCCGCGACCCGACCTCGGATAAGCGGAGGAAGATGGATGGATGGAACTGTTAGCCTGCTAATGTTAACATGCTAACTTTTTCAGATAATTTTACACTTTTTTTTCTCTAATTCCACTGCCATAAACCTTGGAGTCATTTAACTTGGTATCTGACATATGCTAACTTTTTCAGCTAACGTTACGCTTTGTTTTCTCCAATTCCAAAGCGATACATTTTTTAATCTAAATGTCGATTTTGGATTAATTTGAGATTGCATGAGCGCTGAAAAGTGTGCATATTACAAGGGACATTTCATTAGGCACACGGGGTGAGTGATATTGCAGCGAGTGTACCTAATGTTGTGGCCAGTATAAAAAGGATGCGAATAAAGCAGATATGTTAATAATGTCAGGCATGTTAATATTTAAATTAGTGCACCAATGGGTGTCAAAGGCAGCGAGTTCAAAAAGCTCTCCAGCGTTGAGCGGTACTCTTCCGGGTGGCATCGCATGTGCGCGGCGTGCTTGGAGCGCACCCACTTCCGGCTCCGCACGGCCACGCCCCTCCGCCGCCATCGCGCCACAGTCCTCTCCAGCGCGGCCGTGTCGCACAGGGCGTCGTCCTCGCTGAAGAAGAAGAGCGCCGGCGCCGTGACGGGGCTGCTGTCGAACACCTGCATGGCGCGCAGGTAGACGTCGGCCGTGCTGCTCTTGAAAAGCCAGAAGTAGAACATGGCGGTGCTCTTCACCACGCGCTCCAGGCGCGGCGCCAGCGTCTTGCCCAGGCCTGAGAACACACACCACACACGTGACCTTTGACCCCATTCTAAAGTCATACTGCTAGAACAGGGGTCGGCAACCCGCGGCTCTAGAGCCGCATGCGGCTCTTTAGCGCCGCCCTAGTGGCTCTCTGAAGCTTTTTCAAAAATGTATGAAAAATGGAAAAAGATGAGGGGAAAAATATATATATTTTTTGTTTTAATATGGTTACTGCAGGAGGACAAACATGACACAAACCTCCCTAATTGTTATAAAGCACACTGTTTGTATTAAACATGCTTCACTGATTCGAGTATTTGGCGAGCGCCGTTTTGTCCTACTAATTTTGGCGGTCCTTGAACTCACCTTAGTTTGTTTACAATGTATAACTTTCTCCGACTTTCTAGGACGTGTCTTATACCACTTCTTTTTCTGTCTCATTTTGTCCGCCAAACTTTTAACGTTGTGCATGAATACACAAAGGTGAGTTTTGTTGATGTTATTGACTTGTGTGGAGTGCTAATCAGACATATTTGGTCACTGCATGACTGCAAGCTAATCGATGCTAACATGCTATTTAGGCTAGCTATATGTACATATTGCATCATTATGCCTCATTTGTAGCTATATTTGAGCTCATTTAGTTTCCTTTAAGTCATCTTAATTCAATGTATATATCATGACACACTATCTGTTTGTAATATGGCTTCTAATTTGTTGCGGCTCCAGACAGATTTGTTTTTGTATTTTTGGTCCAATGTGGCTCTTTCAACATTTTGGGTTGCCGACCCCTGTGCTAGAAGAACAAACACAATCAACACTTCCCCTGGCAAAAGTCAATAGGGTTCTTGCTCAGGAAGATCAACAGCTAGGTCACCATGGAGCAGTGATTCTGAAACTGTATGTACACCAGCTCCATCTAGTGGTACGTCAAAGAATCACTTAATTAAATATTCAAACACAGTGTTACTGTTCAAACAGTGTGTAATGTTACAGCAGGGGTGGGCAATTAATTTTTACCGGGGGCCGCATGAGCAACCCGAGCTCTGCTGGAGGGCCACATCGACAATATTTCAATTAAATTTCGCTCAATATTATTTTTGATGTATTTTTGATAGTAAGATAAATAATAATAATAATAATAATAATTAATAATAATAGTAATACTTCAACATAGTGTGTGTAACAGCATTCCATGACTAATATAAATAAATTAACATTAATAATAAATGACAGTAAAATAAGCACACGTATGACTGAGGAGTCATAGTGTAACTTTGTGTGGTGTTTGAGTTGTCCGACTTTTTGTGTGGCCATAAACGCACCAGTGGTTTAGTGCTATGCGTGTTGGTGACAGATGACAAGTTGGTTTTGGCCTGGTTTGTACGGCAGAAAATGACTAGTTTTTTCGAGATAGAATTGTTTTACTCATGTTTTTGGTGTGGTTATGTCCGAATATAAACAGTTTTGCTCAATAAAGTGATCGATATAATTCCTGTCCTCGAAGCATCTCGATAGACGTTACAATAATTGAACGGTGTTCAATTGAACGGTGTTGACGAACACCGTTAGGGCCGCAAAATTACATAGAATAACTATGTTTATTTTGTTTAGAATTCAGATGGGATTTGATTTGGCATATATTTGCTGCGCGCAGCGGACGCTTGAGCAGTGCGCAATTGCGCAGGCGCGCACCTTAGAGGGAACGTTGCTTTGCAGTCCATGTCTTGTTGGAAACACGCCATTCTTCATCAACTTTTCTCTTTTTAGCGTCTCGGGTGTAAACCGTGCATCACTTGTCGCTGCATGTGCACCTTCACTCGCAGGTTACACACGGACACACGCCCATAAATAATACCTTTCAAAATAAAAGCAGCACAGTTGTATTGCGCGCACGACATAGATGTTTTTTCAACTTTACAGCAGCTGTTCACATTCACTCACAATCACGCACACGCGTACGTCCACACGGAAGTAATACAAATAACGATTTTCAAAACAAAAGCAGCACCGTTGTATTGCACACTCGACATAGATACTTTTTTAAATTTATTTTGTAATTTATAATTGGCCTATCCGGCCCGCGGGCCGCAGAATGCCCAGGTCTGTGTTACAGTGACCAAAAATATGAAATATAGTTGTTAAATAAAACTTCTAACCTTGTTTTTAACGAATATTTAGGCCTACTACGCTACTGTATTTTAATGTTGGTCATTATGTTGGTATTTGGAGAGCCAAGTGTTTTCTGAGGTGGTACTTGGTGAAAAAAGTTGGAGAACCACAGTAGAGAAAACAAGAGGTCAAAGGTAGGGATGTATATCGTTCGGATTTACCTGTACAGATATTGATATTCCTTAATGAAACAGGTATTCCATGCATCTATCCATTTCTACCGCTTGTCCCTTTCATGGTCGCGGGGGGTGCTGGAGCCTGATAAAGGTATTCATCGGTGCTATATCTAATTGGTGCAAATAAAGATGTGAAAAATGCATTTTTATTAGCATGATAAGTTGTACACCATCAACATGATGTAACACACGTTACAAACTTTTGTGTGGCGTAGCTTCCTTATTTGTGATTACTCCAAGCTGATTGTCAGATCCTAGGGCTGGGCGATACAACAACAACAACAAAAAGTCAACATTTTTTTAATTTTATTATCATTATAATAATTTTTTACATTGTTTTTAACCCGAGTTTTAAAGCATCTGTACCGAAAACCAAATAAACTAGGGATTAGTTCAACATTTGATTAACGTTAAAAGTAAACAAAAAGGAGTTAAATAAGAAAACGCACAATAATATGATATAATTCAGGGATTTTGGGCACACTAGTGTGCTGTGAGATATTGTCTGGTGTGTCGTGGGAAATTATGCAACTTCACCTAATTCAGGGGTGTCCAAAGTGCGGCCCGGGGGCCATTTGCGGCCCGCAGCTAATTGTTTACCGGCCCGCCACACATTCTGGAAATACTATTGTAAAAATAAAAAAGAACATTAAAAAAAGTTGAATGAGGTGAAATCTAACGAGAAAAAGTTGCAATGTTGACACAAAAGCTGCCATGCAGGCTGTTTTTTTTTCTTTTGTCCTTCTTCATTTTTCACTGCACGTAAGCAGCAATGCTGAAAACCAACATTGAATGCCAGTGACCTTCGATCCCTCAGGCGGTAATGCGTCAAAAACCGACATCACTGTGAAAAGGATATACCACTGTCAGTAACTACAGTTTGTCGCTACATCTGTAAGTGCAAGTTAAAACTACTATGCAAAACCAAAGCCATTTATCAACAACACCCAGAAACGGTGCCGGCTTTACTGGTCCCGAGCTCATCTAAGAGGGACTGATGCAAAGTGCAAAAGTGTTCTGTGGTCTGACGAGTCCACATTTCAAATTGCTTTTGGAAACTGTGGACGTTGTGTCCTCGATAGCAGTATCATTAGTTCTTGGTCTGACCCAATTAGGAACTGGTACCATAAAATAGTGGTACTCTGTGGGGCTGTGAATCTTTGGGCATCACATGATTCGGTTTTTGAGGCTAACGATTCGATTCAGAATCGATTCTTGATTCAAAACGACTCTCGATTCACATTAAAAAAAATGTTTTAATACCATTGGGTGCCAGTTCTATGATTAACTACATTCCTCCATAAAATAGATAAACAGCTCTGATCAATTTTTATATTACTTAAAAGAAAACTGGTTTTGTTTAATAAAACTATACCCAAACATTTACTAAAGTGGCTGGACAGGACAGATTTCTGGAAATACAAAAAAATTACATTTTTATATTAAAAAAAAAAAATAATCGATTAAGAATTGTTACAAATAAGAATCATGATTCTTTTTTTTTTCACCCCTAGTACTCAGTACTAAAAACAACAGCATTGGAAGCATAATATGACTACATCATTACTTTCATCTTTAATTATGATCATGATTTCTGGTTATGTTAGGCCAGACGGCACACCACTGCCTCTACTAGCTTTGACTGCTGTCAGGTGACTTAGCAGAGGTTAAAGGTCAGATTAGACCTTTTAGAAAATCAAAGGACAGCAGCAAGAACCCTAAAGCTAACTTTTGGAATGCTACTGATTTTCTATTCTTTGCTTACTTGAGTTAGCTACCAGTTGGACAGTCAAAGATAGAGTTTCTGCTGAAGGTGTCATGATCTGTGGTCTGGATCATGTTTTTTGTTATTTTCGGTTTAAGACTCCAAAAGTTCCTGTTTACACTCCCTTGTTTGTTTTAGTTTCCATGATGACTAACTAGTTTCACCTGTGTAATGTGTTTGACTCATGCACCTGCTTTAAACAGAGACTATTATTTAAGCCTGTTTTGCCAGTTAGTCGGCGTCGGCGTCATTACTCTGTTCATGCCATAGATTCATGCTCTGCCAAGTAAGTTTTGTTTCATGTTCATAGTTTCTGCCTATGTGTTAGTTTTTGTATCATACGCTAAGTTGTGCCTTCGCCTTGAGCGCCCTTTTGTTTTGTACATATTGATAGCGAACAATTAAAAATGTTCCTACCTTCAAGCTCCCCGTCATGACAGAAGGAAAGTTAACAAGAGTGCAGTAGGGAATAATTCAAGGTAACCCGAGCACCAGCGGGCCCTCGCTCACCTGTGGCCATGTGCTCCAAGGTGCCCACCACCAGGCTGTCGTAGATGTGACCTACGACCCTGCGGGCCAGCGCGTCATGTTCACCCCGCCTGTGGGCCACGTGGGTGAGCACCTGTGTGAAGGTGTAGCCCCCGATGGACGAGGCATAGATGAGCAGGGGCCGCCCGCTGAACTCGGGCCCCTCCAGCACTCGGAGGACCTCCCCGCCGTAGTCCAGCCCCCAGCAAGGCCAGAGGAAGTGCAGCACGCTGCTCTGCACCAGCAGGACGTCCATGCCGCGCTCCAAGTACGTGTGGAAGTACTTGGACGCCGCCGCCGGATGGGCGCCCAGCCAGGACAGGAAGAGGAGGAGAGGGCGGGAGGACGAGGAGGGCTGTGATTGGACGTGGCTCGGGGAGGACGCAGGAAGCGGGTCAGAGGTCGGAGGAGAAGACTGGAAGTAAATGATGCCTTTGCTGATGGTCCTGCTGCTGAACCTGCTGTCAGGCTTGGGGGAGTCTGCTGCGAACAGGCTGGGAGTAAAAACAACAGGAATTTAAAATAGGGAATAATTACAATAGGAATTAAAAATAGGGAATAAAAACAACAGGAATTAAAATTAGGAATTAAAAACAACAGGAATTAAAAGTGGGAATAAAAGCAATAGTGGATGCATATGCAAAAGAGCAATATATTTATATGTACAGTAATCTATTTATTTATATCTGCACCTTATTGCTTTTTTATCCTGCACTACCATGAGCTAATGCAACGAAATTTCGTTCTTATCTGTACTGCAAAGTTCAAATTTGAATGAAAATAAAAAGGAATTCTAAGTCCAAGTCTAATAGGAATTAAAAATAGTGAATAAAAACAACAGGAATTAAATGTAGGAATAAAAACATTAGGAATTAAAAATAGTGAATAAAAACAACAGGAATTAAATGTAGGAATAAAAACATTAGGAATTAAATGTAGGAATAAAAACATTAGACATTAAAAATAGGGAATAAAAACAACAGGAATTAAAAGTAGTAATAAAAACATTAGGAATTAAAAATAGGGAATAAAAACAACAGGAATTAAATGTAGGAATGAAAACATTAGGAATTAAATGTAGGAATAAAAACATTAGCAATTAAAAATAGGGAATAAAAACAACAGGAATTAAATGTAGGAATAAAAACAATAGGAATTCAAAATAGTAAATAAAAACAACAGGAATTAAAAGTAGGAATAAAAACAGGAATTAAAAGTAGGAATAAAAACAATAGGAATTAAAAATAGGGAATAAAAACAACAGGATTTAAATGTAGGAATACAAATATTAGGAATTAAAAATAGGGAATAAAAACAGGAATTAAATGTAGGAATAAAACATTAGGAATTAAATGTAGGAATAAAAAAATTAGAAATAAAAAATAGGGAATAAAAACAACAGAAAATAAAAGTAGGAATTAAAACAATAGGAATTAAATGTAGGAATAAAATCATTAGGGATTAAAAATAGGGAATAAAAACAACAGGAATTAAATGTAGGATTAAAAATAGGAATTAAAAACAGGAAATAAAAACAACAGGAATTAAAAGTAGGAATAAACAATAGAAAGTAAAAGTAGGAATAAAAACAATAAGAATTGCAAATATGAAAAGAAATGGAATTTTAAAACAAAATATAAAAACAATAGGATTAAAATACAGTATAGGGAACAGAACAATAAAAATGGAGAAATATGAAAACGATGAGTTTAAAACAAAATGTAAATCAAAACAATAGGTTTAAAATATAGGGAACAAAACTATAACAATTAAAAAATTAGAAAATTGGAGTTTAAAGCAAATATGAATAAAAAAAAACCCAAATATGAATAAAAACAAATAGGGAATAAAACCACAGCTAACTTTGCTGCATTCTTTAGCCCCGCGTGACCTATATTCCACCGGCAACACGCAAGCAAAGATAAACAAACAAACAAACAAACAGAATCCACAACAAGCATCTATTTATTACCCGCTGAAGAGTGGCAGGTTGCCCATCGTGTCCCCGCTGTAGAGGCACACACGGCCGGCGTGTCGTCGTCGCGTGCAGCAGGTGGAAGTGCGGTGGTTCCGGTTCAGAAGCTGCGAAGGATGGAAACTGTGTCGCCCCTCCCCCCCCCCCCCCCCTCCAACTTCTGCATTGTGCCTTCGTCAGAGGACGCGCGATGGGTCAGCTATGACGCATTCTAATATAAAACTAGCACGTTTGTTATCAGTGGACTCCTTTGGTGTATTTATAGCTCGCTGCGGCCAATGGAACAACTTGTGAGTCGCGTCTAATGAAGACTTTACACTTCTAAATATGGAAACATTTAAAGGTCAAAACAGGTTTATTCTGGAAGCACAACTGCTTCCAATAACCGCACTACATCCTACGGCCATAGGGTGGAGCCAGAGAGCAACACAGTGCTCGACACAGTAATCACGGTGTATATATTATCGTTTTTTAAAACACTAAAGTACAAAAATAAATATATTAGGTACGTACAAGTAAAAATAAGCATTTAACATTTTCATATACATTTAAAACTAATATTTAAAAAAAAAAATTTAAAGAACCGCAATGACGTACGACAGCTACACTACATCATAGGGCCACATGGTGGAGCCAGAGAGCAACATAGTGCCTTACACGGGGACGCCTACCTGCATTAACAGGTCAATCAAATAGTCATTGACTCATTACTATGATAATGATTAACATTGTTATAAAGTTATGATACTGTGAGTAAATGAGAAAGTAAATATCTAAATCTAATTTACATTTATAGCAATTTAAAAATGTTTGTAGTCTTAAAACATTCTACAGTATTGTGTATTTGTCTTTATATTTCATGTATTGTAGCTTGTTGCGTAAAATGTCTTAAAACCTGTAAAAAAAAATTAAACATTACTATCTATAATAACTGTTTCATGTATTAATGTGGAACATGATACTAAAAGCTACTAAATATTGTTTTCTTTTTTGTAAATATGTGCAAGAAGAAACAATAATAAACATTTAAAAATATGTATTTTACCTGTAAAACAGATATTTTAATGTTAAACACTTTTTCTAATCCAGGAGCTGCAAAGACGTGCAATAACTACGCTACACGGTAATCGCTGCAAAATATAATACAACACGAAGAAGAAAAAAAAAACGTTTTTTGATAATGTAAGAAAATATTCTAAATGTATTAACAGTTACTATAGTCCACAATATTTCCACCCAATAAGTGTATAATAATTGTGAGCTGTTTGTTCTACAATATTTTTGTGTATGACTAAGAAGTTAAAAAGTATTAATATGGTAAATAATATTTTTAAAAAGGAGAAAAATACTTAATTTGCTCTTCTATAAGGATTTGCAAGTAAAATACAATTTTACTTCGTTTTTCCCCCAAGTTAGGAAGAGCAATTACTTCCTATGACGCCACCACATCAAATGGCCACATGGGAGCGCCAGAGAGCAACTCAGCGCTATGCACACAATAGCTGCTGATAATAGAACCTTTAAAACACCTCTGAATGTGAAAGTTGTGTTGCCGTCCATCTTTCTTTTTAGACCCCATCCTGTGCAGCAAGGACCCTCCCCCTATTAAGACCCCAGTCCAACTCCACCCTGCAGAGACTTTCCTTTGCCATTGTTTGTCCCGAGGCCCAATTGTCCCAGTGAAGAGGGAAAAGAGTTATTGGGAGGGACGGAAGGCGGAGATGAGGGGGGAAAAAAGAAATGGTTGACCGAACTACTAGAAACATCTTTATAAGGATGCAACAACAACTACACAAATAGACTGGAGGAAGACAACAATGTTGTCTATAAAAAGATTTCACTTTGTACGGCAGGAGCAACAAACTATTGTTCAAGTCACACAAAGAACAACATTCTGCACACACACTCACACAGTTACAGATACACACATACAGATACACAACGGACTTTGACCTGCTCTGTCGTGTCTTAAGGTCGTCTGGCAGCCTCGAGAGGACAAAAAGTCCCAAAACATAAAAAGACAGGAATATGTGTCAGGGTGCAAAAACATAACGAAAACAACATTTGATACGGTTACACTGACAGAAAGGCATATTTAATCATGCTTGGCTTGATATATGTATGTACATCAAAAGTAACAAATACATGCAAAATTCTTATATATACTTCATTAATTTGCTTGATATATATACAGTATATACATCAAAAGTAACAAATACATGCAAAATTCATTACATTGAAGCTTTTTGAGATGTTTTACAACCTAAACTTAGCAAGTTATTAGTGGGACGCCTGTCATGACACTTTTATCCGCAAGAGGCCACCTGAGCTGAGCCATCTATAATGATACAGGCTTTATTACCTGAAGAATATTCTTCCCATCCATCCATCCATTGTCTACCGCTTGTCCCTCTCGAGGTCGCGGGGTGCTGGAGCCTATCCCAGCTGCACTTGAGCAGAAGTGAAGTGAATTATATTTATATAGCGCTTTTCTCTAGTGACTCAAAGCGCTTTACATAGTGGGTGGCACTGGGAGCAGGTGGGTAAAGTGTCTTGCCCAAGGACACAACGGCAGTGACTAGGATGGCAGAAGCTGGGATCGAACCTGGAACCCTCAAGTTGCTGGCACGGTCACTCTACCGACCGAGCTATACCGCCCCAGAAGGCAGGGTCGACCCTGGACAAGTCGCCACCTCATCACAGGGCCAACACAGATAGACAGACAACATTCACACTCACATTCACACACTAGTGCCAATTTAGTGTTGCCAATCAACCTATCCCCAGGTGCATGTCTTTGGAGGTGGGAGGAAGCCGGAGTACCCGGAGGGAACCCACGCAGTCACGGGGAGAACATGCAAACTCCTTGCACTGAGCCTAGTCTATAAAATCCGCTACACCTCCCTGATACCGAAGTACATGTCAAACTACTTCCTTAACGTAAATGACCGCCATAACCACAACACCAGGGGGAGCTCCACTAACCACGTTAAACCTAGATTCCGAACTAACAAAGGTCTTAACTCATTCTCTTTCTATGCCACATCAATGTGGAATGTGCTCCCAACAGGTATAAAAGAAAGGGCATCTCTATCCTCCTTCAAAACCGCAATAAAAGTTCACCTCCAGGCAGCTACAACCCTAAACTAACACCCTCCCCGGATTGCTAATAATCAAATGTAAACAATCAAATGCAGATTCTTTTTCTTATGCCTTCTGATCTCTCTCTCTCTCTCTCTCTCTCTCTATGTCCACTACTTGATGTCCATATCCCCCCCCCCCCCCACCCACCCCCTCCCTCCACACCCCTGATTGTAAATAATGTAAATAATTCAATGTGATTATCTTGTGTGATGACTGTATTATGATGATAGTATATATGATAGTATATATCTGTATCATGAATCAATTTAAGTGGACCCCGACTTAAACAAGTTGAAAATCTTATTCGGGTGTTACCATTTAGTGGTCAATTGTACGGAATATGTACTTCACTGTGCAACCTACTAATAAAAGTCTCAATCCACACAGCATTGTTCGAATTTGAAACTGCCCTTTATATTTCAGCTTTGACTCCAAGTGCCGACATTGACGAAACTAAACAAGCTTGTATTTCACTCTAATAACTTACGTGATACATTCATCAAAAATGATTTTCACTCATCAAAACATTTTAAAAGCATTTACGTTATTTTTGTAGTATCATGAAATGTCCTAAAACTGTATGGCATGAAGTTGTTATGTATGCGCTGCTTTTGCGACACGCATGCACAAACGGATCGGGCAGTTCAGTAAACCAGGCAGTGACAGTAGCCACCAGCGGGATAGCCCTTTGCTAGCGGCCAGCCAGCATGTGTTCGCTAGCGACCAGCAATAAAGTTGTTTGCTACAGGCCGACAAGCAGGTCGTTCGCTAGCAACCAGCACTCTCGCTGTTCGCTAGTGGTTAGCGTGTTAGCTAGTGACCAGCTAGCTAGTCGTTTGTTAGCGACCAGCGAGCTAGTCTTTCGCTAGCGGTTAGCACGTTAGCTAGTGACCAGCGAGCTAGTCGTTTGCTTAGCAAACCAGCGGGCTAGTCGTTTGCTGGCGACAAGCAGACTAGTCGTTTGCTAGCGACCAGCGGGCTAGTCGTTTGCTTAGCAAACCAACGGGCTAGTCGTTTGCTAAGCAAACCAACGGGCTAGTCGTTTGCTAGCTACCAGCGGGCTAGTCGTTTGCTTAGCAAACCAACGGGCTAGTCGTTTGCTAAGCAAACCAACGGGCTAGTCGTTTGCTGGTGACCAGCGGGCTAGTCTTTTGCCGGCAAACCAGCGGGCTAGTCGTTTGCTAGCAACCAGCGGGCTAGTCGTTTGCTTAGCAAACCAACGGGCTAGTCGTTTGCTAGCAACCAGCGGGCTAGTCATTTGCTAGCAACCAGCAAGCTAGTCGTTCGCTAGCGGTTAGCATATTAGCTAGTGACCAGCGGAATAGTCGTTTGCTAGCGAACAGCGGGCTAGTCGTTTGCTAGCGACCAGCGGGCTAGTCGTTTGCTAGCGGCAAGCGGGCTAGTCGTTTGCTAGCGACCAGCGGGCTAGTCGTTTGCTAGCAACCAGCGCGCTAAACGTTAGCCGGCGACCAGCGCGCTAGTCGTTAGCTAGTTATTAGCAAGCTAGCTGTTTCTCCAGGAAATGAGCTGTACCACCATGCTATGACTATCAAACTGCATTAATCAATCACAGTTTTACAATAATTACATTTTAAAACCAAATACTGTCTGGAATTTTACCGCGGTTAATCAATAACACCAGTAATCATAACATTTTTACTAAACACTGTCAATACAATAAAAAATATGATTATGTGTGAATTTTATCAATGCAAGCCATAATTTAAAAAATATATTTTAGGGAGAAAAAAAAACGAACAAAGTATTTATTTTTTCTCCATAGTTTTTTTTGTAGGTTAATTTTGTGGAATTTGTTAAATGTTTTATTCATGATATTCCGGTGACCATAAGGCATTTGAGAAAAACCTCGACAATCTGCCTAGCAACAGTAGAAAAAGTGACCCACATCTGGATTTGTAGAAAAATTTACTGTTTTTTTGTGGCATAATTCATCCTTTTTGATAACAAAACAGTTGTTTAACCATCCATAACAACATTATTAGCATCGCTCAAACCAAGATTTATCATTATTATTAATACTAAACAAATATATATATGTATTTTTTAGGTTCATTAGAATATCTCACATTTAATAAAATAATTGAAAATGTTTTTATTGAAATTCAATTTTCAAACATGTTTTTGTGAAACAAGTGAGACACTGTGCGTGTCATTTATGGACACCTAGATCAAAATGTAAACGTTCACTCCAACGAGAGTGTAGCAGTCGCCATAGCAACCAAAATGTCTATCCAAGGGTAAAAGCGCAGCAAGGAGAGAGAAGGTCAAAGATGACATTAAGACGATACTGCTTGTGTTGCAATGATGGGGTGCATTACAGGAAACGATACTTCCCAGGTCTGCGATTGTTTGAGATTTGGGACATTCCTCAGGATGTCGAGCGTGACCTCTGCTACGATTGAGACGACGACGCCCAAAGGTGAGTCTTTAGAATAGAACGCTTTGTTTTAAGTTCAGACACCTTAAAAAGTGGGTATAAGGCCACTAAAAATAGGGAAAGTTAAATTTAGGTTAAGGTTGATATATTTAGCACCATTTAAAAAACAGCCACTTTGCAGTGCTGTACAAATTAAAAGAAAAATGTGCAAACATTGAATTAAAAATATCCCAATAAGAACAAACAAAGCTTTGAATACGCAGCTCAATTTAAACAAATGTAAAAATACTATGTATATTTTATATCCATATGTGCAAACTCAGCTGGGAAGGCGGCGTACACCATAGGCTCCAGCACCCCCCAACCCCCGTGACCCCGAAAGGGACAAGCGGTAAAAAATGGTTGGATGGATGTGCAAACTTTTATCTATCATAAATATCTCAAAAGTTAGGATAACATGTTGAAAGTTAAAACAAATATTACGTGTAATTTTGTATACTGCGTTTGTACATTTTTGTATGAATACAAAAAAAAAATTCATAATAGTAAAAATAAAGGTTACAAAATGACAAAAATGTCTGTTTTTCATTTACGTCCACCCCGGGTCCAGAGTCGGGACCCGGGGTGGACCGCTCGCCTGTGCATCGGTTGGGGACATCTCTGCCCTGCTGACCTGTCTCCACTCGGGATGGTCCCCTGCTGGCCCCACTATGGACTGGACTCTCACTATTATGTTAGATCCACTATGGACTGGACTCTATTACGTTAGATCCACTATGGACTGGACTCTCACTATTATGTTAGATCCACTATGGACTGGACTCTCACTATTATGTTAGATCCACTATGGACTGGACTCTCACTATTATGTTAGATCTGCTATGGACTGGACTCTCACTATTATGTTAGATCCACTATGGACTGGACTCTCACTATTATGTTAGATCCACTATGGACTGGACTCTCACTATTATGTTAGATCCACTATGGACTGGACTCTCACTATTATGTTAGATCCACTATGGACTGGACTCTCACTATTATGTTAGATCCACTATGGACTGGACTCTCACTATTATGTTAGATCCGCTATGGACTGGACTCTCACTATTATGTTAGATCCACTATGGACTGGACTCTCACTATTATGTTAGATCCGCTATGGACTGGACTCTCAGTATTATGTTAGATCCACTATGGACTGGACTCTATTACGTTAGATCCACTATGGACTGGACTCTCACTATTATGTTAGATCCACTATGGACTGGACTCTCACTATTATGTTAGATCCACTATGGACTGGACTCTCACTATTATGTTAGATCTGCTATGGACTGGACTCTCAGTATTATGTTAGATCCACTATGGACTGGACTCTATTACGTTAGATCCACTATGGACTGGACTCTCACTATTATGTTAGATCCACTATGGACTGGACTCTCACTATTATGTTAGATCCACTATGGACTGGACTCTCACTATTATGTTAGATCCACTATGGACTGGACTCTCACTATTATGTTAGATCCACTATGGACTGGACTCTCACTATTATGTTAGATCCACTATGGACTGGACTCTCACTATTACGTTAGATCCACTATGGACTGGACTCTCACTATTATGTTAGATCCACTATGGACTGGACTCTCACTATTATGTTAGATCCACTATGGACTGGACTCTCACTATTATGTTAGATCCACTATGGACTGGACTCTCACTATTATGTTAGATCCACTATGGACTGGACTCTCACTATTATGTTAGATCCGCTATGGACTGGACTCTCAGTATTATGTTAGATCCACTATGGACTGGACTCTATTACGTTAGATCCACTATGGACTGGACTCTCACTATTATGTTAGATCCACTATGGACTGGACTCTCACTATTATGTTAGATCCACTATGGACTGGACTCTCACTATTATGTTAGATCCGCTATGGACCGGACTCTCAGTATTATGTTAGATCCACTATGGACTGGACTCTCACTATTATGTTAGATCCACTATGGACTGGACTCTCACTATTATGTTAGATCCACTATGGACTGGACTCTCACTATTATGTTAGATCCGCTATGGACCGGACTCTCAGTATTATGTTAGATCCACTATGGACTGGACTCTCACTATTATGTTAGATCCACTATGGACTGGACTCTCACTATTATGTTAGATCCACTATGGACTGGACTCTCACTATTATGTTAGATCCGCTATGGACCGGACTCTCAGTATTATGTTAGATCCACTATGGACTGGACTCTATTACGTTAGATCCACTATGGACTGGACACTCACTATTATGTTAGATCCACTATGGACTGGACTCTCACTATTATGTTAGATCCACTATGGACTGGACTCTCACTATTATGTTAGATCCACTATGGACTGGACTCTATCACGTTAGATCCACTATGGACTGGACTCTCACTATTATGTTAGATCCACTATGGACTGGACTCTCACTATTATGTTAGATCCACTATGGACTGGACTCTCACAATATTATGCTAGATCCACTCGACGTCCATTGCACCAGTCACCCTAGGGGTCCTCTCCAAGGTTTCTCATTGTCATTCACGTTGACATCCCACTGGGTTGTGAGTTTTTCCTTGCCCTTATGTGGGCTCTGAACCGAGGGTGTCGTTGTGGCTTGTGCAGCCCTTTGAGACACTTGTGATTTAGGGCTATATAAATAAACATTGATTGATTGATTGATTGATTGATCTATCATAAATATCTCAAAAGATAGGATAACATGTTGAAAGTTAAAACAAATATTACGTGTAATTTTGTAACTGCGTTTGTAAATTTTTGTATGAATAAAAAAAAAAAAAATTCATAATAGTAAAAATAAAGGTTACAAAATGACAAAAATGTCTGTTTTTGATTTAGGTATTTTAATACATTCCTGATAAAGGGATGGAGCAATGTACCGTATTTTTCGGACTATAAATCACAGTTTTTTTCATAGTTTGGCCGGGGGTGCGACTTATATACTCAGGAGCGACTTATGTGTGAAATTATTAACACATTACCGTAAAATATCAAATAATATTATTTAGCTCATTCACGTAAGAGACTAGACGTATAAGATTTCATGGGATTTAGCGATTAGGAGTGACAGATTGTTGGGTAAACGTATAGCATGTTCTATATGTTATAGTTATTTGAATGACTCTTACCATAATACGTTACGTTAACATACCAGGCACGTTCTCAGTTGGTTATTTATGCGTCATATAACGTATTGTTCACTATTCTTTATTTATGTTAAATTGCCTTTCAAATGTATATTCTTGGTGTTGGGTTTTATCAGATACATTTCCCCAAAAAATGTGACTTATATATGTTTTTTTCCTTCTTTATTATGCATTTTCAGCCGGTGCGATTTATACTCCGAAAAATACGGTACAAAAACACATAAAAATACTACAATAAAATGATTGCAATTGTTAAATATCTATAATAAATGTAAATATACGGTAATTACTTAAAATGTTTTACTAATTTAAGAATAATATTATTTTTCTATTATTTTATCTTGTTTTCCCCAAATGGTTTTTGTTGTTTTTCCAGCAGCTGATGATAAAATAGCTCAGTGAGGGACGAGCGAGCGAGAGCAAGGACGGAGAGAGAGAAAAAGAGAGAGAGAGTGTGTGTGAGAGAGATAGATAGAGAATAAGGGAGGCTACAAGTCCATGCAGAGGATTCACGCTGACACACAACACAACAACAGTCTCTCCTGCAGAGCACACACACACACACACACACACACACACGCACACACACACGCACACACACACACATCATCACTGTGTGAGGATTCTGCTTCCTATCAACATCTTCTGCACAGGTAAGCTTGGCACGTCACCCATCTAACATGATGAATGTGTGTGTGTGTGTGTGTGTGTGTGTGTGTGTGGTAGACACAACAGCAGAAATGCGACCGGCAAGGCTTGGTCAAGGTGTGCTAATCCCGGGATTAGCGTGGCTTCTCCAGCTGTCAGCACAGCAGGTGTGAGAGCACCTCCAGTGCATTCATCAAGTCAGACGGATGGATAGGTTTCATGTTTATGAGGGGGGGTGGGGGGGCCATCAACAGGTTATAGCGTGAAGAAAGCGGTGACTAAAAACTAGTCGGCATGCGGAGGAAACGGCGCAGATTAGAACACGTCAGCGATTAATCTGCTGTAAAGCCTGTGAGCGACATGACAACACTATTGGCTGTTTAAGGACCAGCGGATGTGTCATAATCGATAACATCCAGGAACTATTGACTAATGTGAGCATACACGTCACTGAAGATAACTAGCATCACTATTTGGCCCGTCACACAGCCTGGAAACTACACGCTAGTCAAAGATCCGCTATGTGACAAGAGCAATATGCTGTTTTGGAGGATTTAATTCCAAAAAAAATAAAAAAAAGCCAGTCAAAGATCCTCTATTATATGACAGAATCATCCTGCCGTTTTCGAAGATCTACTGCAAAAAAAAAAAACGCTAGACAAAGATTGTCTGTGTAACAGGATAATATTGCGTTTTTTGCAATAAAATGCTGGTAAAGTTGGAGCGCTCTGCTGTTTTTAAGGATCCCCTGTAAAACACCTAATTCAAAGATCCTGTAGGTCAGTGTTTTTCAACCTTTGGTTAAGGCCAAAGCACATTTTTTTCATTGAAAAAATGCGGAGGCACACCACCAGCAGAAATCATTAAAAACTGAAACTCTGCAGCCGATATTGACAGTAAAAAGTCGTTGTCGCAATTGTTGGATATGACTTTAAACCATAATAATGCATCACTATAGCTCTTGTCTCAAAGTAGGTGTACTGTCACGACCTGTCACATCACACCGTGATTTATTTTGAGTTTTTTGCTGTTTTCCTGTGTGTCGTGTTTTAGTTTTTGTCTCGCGCTCCTATTTTGGTGGCTTTTTCTCTTTTTTTGGTATTTTCCTGGAGCAGGTTCATGTCTTCCTTGACCGCTATTCCCCACACCTGCTTTGTTTTAGCAATCAAGAATATTTCAATTGTTTTTATCCTTCTTTGTGGGGACATTGTTGATTGTCATGTCATGTTCGGATGTACATTGTGGATGCCGTCTTTGCTGCACAGTAAGTCTTTGCTGTCGTCCAGCATTCTGTTTGTGTTTACTTTGTAGCCAGTTCAGTTGTAGTTTCATTCTGCATAGCCACCCCTAAGCTTTAATGCCTTTTCTTAGGGGCACTCGCCTTATTTTTGGTTTAAGCATTAGATACCTTTTTACCTGCACAATGTCTCCCGCTGTCGCCTGCATATTGTGATCACGCCAAACCACGACGTGTTCCCGACATCTAAAAAGCAATTAGCTACCGGCTTCCACCCACTGATATGGTATGGTCCTGTATGACATGGTTACTCTGCCGATCTCTAGACAGCACCAACACACTATTTGCAGATTATAATAACAGGTTTGCAAAAAATATTTTTAACCCAAATAGGTGAAACTGCATAATCTCCCACGGCACACCAGACTGTATCTGACGGCACACTAATGGTTGAAAAACACTGATCTAGATGACGACAGGAGTGATCTGCTGTTTTCAAGGACCTACTGCAAAAAACACAAGTCAAAGATGTTCTTTAACAGAGGAACACTTTGCCGTTTTTAAGAAGTGAGTGCAAAAATGCTAGTCCAAGATGCTTTATAAGGACCATTGGTATGTCTCCCAGCAGTGTGGGAACACTTCAAGGAAGTTTTTGTCTCACTCGACTTGAGCCCTGACCTCAATCCCATCAAACACTTTTAGGATGCACTGAGATGACAAAAAAAAGTCCAGAAAAAGCAGCACCGAGCAGGTGCAGCCGATGTTGTGCTGATTCATTCATCGAGACGCTAAGAAGCTGATTGGAGGTCATTTTGCGCACCTCATGAAAGTGTCAGCAAAGTGCAGATGACAAGCACGCCGACTGACTGCTGCTCTGTTGACTTTTTAGAGCTGTTGAATGCGACGACTGCACGTCAAGGTCTGGGTTTTTTTTGTTTATAGCCCTGCTTGGTTGGAGGGAATTGTAAATTCTTCTGCTCCCTGTCACAGCACACAATGAGCCTTATATATAGGCTGGAACTTGATGATGTGGAAAGTTTAAAAGGCCCAATAAAAAAAAAAGAGTAGGGTGTTGTTGTTGTTTGGGGGTCCGAGAAGCTGGTCGCTAACCAGTTAGCTTAGCTGGAGTTTAGACTGAGATACCACGAAAGTGGAGCAGATTCATTGGATGGACATTAACTTTTTAATTTTCCTGAGGCAACTCTCCTGAAGGAATCAATAAAGTACTATCTATCTACGTATATATCTATCTATCTATCTATCGATTGTATGGGATATTTGCATTGTTTTTTGTTAGGCGTGGCCCGATACTACTTTTTCACTTCCGATATGATATCGATTTTAGTAATGACTGATAGCGGTATTGATCTGGTCAGATATCAGCAGGAATCGTAGTACATACTTGTATTATTTCATAGTACGGAATGTTAGAAAAGGTATGATCAAATCAATGTATGAAAAACACTAACCTATTTATTAATAACCGTCTGGAATGGACTTATTAAAGTAAAGTACCACTGATAGTCACACACACACACACACACGCACTAGGTCTGATTGATTGATTGATTGAAATCTTAAAGAATTGAATCCATGTAATGCTTTAAAAAGGCAAATGGATGGCACAAAAAGCCAAAAGGGTTGTTTTCATTGTGGTCCATTACATATTTATCACATTTGATACATTCAATAATAAAATATATATAACCTGTAACATGTATATAAACAATTACATAAAAGGAAAAATGATGTACATATTTATACACAGTATACATGTCAGGTGATTTGAAAAACAACATATACCAAAAAATGGGGGCGGGGGGGGGGGGGGGGGGGTATATACACTATGTACAGTACATGACTATGCACATGTTGACTCCAAGAGTGTGCAAAACAGAATGAGAAAATATATACAGTATACACTATAACCACATATAAACCTGTTTGATGCTTCGAAGAGTTGCTGGGGATCAATTTTGGTTTAGATCAGGTAGAGGTTACTCTCTGCGTTTGACCCATCACCTTGTTCCACCGCCTGGGAGGTGAGGGGAGCAGTGAGCAGCAGCGGTGGCCGCGCTCGGGAATCATTTTTGGTGATTTAACCCCCAATTCCAACCCTTGATGCTGAGTGCCAAGCAGGGAGGTAATGGGTCCCATATTTATAGTTTGAACTCACGACCTACCGATCTCAGTGTGGAGACTCTAACCCCAAGGCCTATGTTGTCTTAAGTTGAACTGGAGTGGTAATTGTTTTTTTGGGAGGCTTTTTTGGCGACACATAGTGGTCCCAGTAATTCATTAAGTTAAAATCCTCCAGCCCCTGGGACCCCAAGAGGGACAAGCGGTAGGTAATGGATGGATGGAAGATCATGTTGCAGTTAGTTGAATGATGCGGACACATTTGTTGGATACTTTCTAATACGCTTCTGCCTTGGAAACTTTGTATGTGTAAGTAATATGCAACTATGATTATTTGATACTTGTTTATATTGACAAATGTGCTGTTTTAGACTGCAGTATTGTTCAATGAAGGACACTTACGTTTACATACGGTATGTCCAGCTTGTGTGCTTTTAACATGAATTGATTAATGTGGACCCCGACTTAAACAAGTTGAAAAACTTATTCGGGTGTTACCATTGCGTGGTCAATTGTACGGAATATGTACTGTACTGTGCATTCTACTAATAAAAGTTTAAATCAATCAATCAAAGATGTTGTGTAGCTGCTACCTTCCAGTAGAGGTGTACTGATATGACTTTACCTCCAATACGTTACCAATATTGGAGCCTTTCGTGTTGGCTGAAAGCAATAATGATCCGATATGATATCAGCAGGAATCATATTACATAGTTTTATTATTTTGTAGTGTGGAATGTTAGAAAAAGTTTGATCAAGGGAAATTACTCGGAGATTCATGGCAGATTTATGCTTTTGAAATTAGGTGTTACGTTTTGGTGACACCTTGTGAATAGAAAATTCCTTATGTTAACTTGTTTTTATTGACCAAAAGGTGCAGTTCTACACTGCTATATTGTTCAATTAATGACACTTATTGCGGAAGTCTACCTTGTGGGCTATTGTGTGCTTAGCTGCTGTGTAGCTGATAGCTCATAGTAGCCTATAACCTACCATGTTTACCTTTTGTAAAGGACTTGACTAAAATAGAAGAAAGGACCAACCTATTGTGCTTATTGGAGGACATTTAGATGTTAACTGGCTGTCTGGCTTTGCACAATTAAACACGCTGCAGGACTGCTTGTATCAGAGATTACAGATGCAAGGCGATATCGGATTTTCTTTCCTGATAACGGACCAATATCAATATTGGATTGGGACGCTCTTAAGTTTTTGCTGATCTTTCTGCAATGGAAATGAAAACCGAGGTACCACTGCAAACAAAAACAACGGTGCTAATAATGCGAATAGATAAGACCAGGCAGGAAATGAAGCGTTGGAAGAAAAATAAAAAGTGAAGTAGACGCATGTGGGAAATAAAATCATTTTGCTGATGCCGAGTCAAGGGGACACAAACGTGAGAAAAACAAATAATGACTGGCAATGAGAGAAAATCATTCAAGGCATCTTTCTAGAAATGTAGAACGTGTTTGTGGGTGTGTGTGTGTGTGTGTGTGTGTGTGTGTGTGTGTGTGTGTGTGTGTGCGTGCGTGCGTGGGCCCACAAGTGCAAGACTGCCCTCACGTTCAGCCGTACGAGTAGGTGGACCGCTTGTGCTCGGAACTAAAAACATCTCCATTGTGCTGGCTTTCATGCTGTACTGATACAAGTCTAAAACTAGGGATTGTGTGGGCTAAGCTGGGAGAGTTTTAGATAAAATAACGGGGAGTAAACGTCGGACAAGGTCTCTGAATAGTCGCCTCCCACACGTTAGAGATTGAGAAGCAGCAGGGAAAGGCTGGGCGGGGGGGGGGGGGGCTGGGGGTCTTTAGGGGGATACAGGTTGTTGTTCTCCCAGGGGGACATTCCATTGGTGCCCCGGTCTTTTCACTCAGGCAACAGTCGAGTGACTTTGAACCACAAAAGAGAGAAAACGAGGTGCCTCTGTTTTTCTACAGCCTCCTGCCTTCACTATATTTATTTCCTGACCGCTTCTTGGACGGAGAACTAACGTCTCTAATTGGTCGGGTCTGAAACGTACACAGTGACCAGAAAAGGAAACCACTAACTGAGGGCGTCAGTCATACTTAAGGGCCTGCAGCGAGGTGGCAAACAGAGCCATGTGAAATGTTCAAATGTCCTGTTTGTCTTCTAGGTCATTCCGCCGTAAAAAGGGTGCCGAAGCAGCCACGAGGGAACAACATGTGAGCGACTCGCCAAGCACTGACGACAGCATGCCTCGCCTGCGCCGGACCTTAGCTGTGTGCTGCTGGTGTCTCCTCCTACTGCACCAGCAGGCCTTTGCGGACGAAGAGGCTCCTTGGGGATCAACGCCTTCGACAAGAGAGAAGAAGAAGTCTTACTGGTGGACCCCGACGCTGCCCAAGCTGCCGTTCCGTTTCCCTTTTTATCCTTCAGACGGTAACACCAAGGCTGAGTTGACAACAAGCTCTAAAGATCTGTTGGAACCAATGGATAGCTTGCAGGAACACTCGGGATCGGGAGATGGGAGCCTTTACGAAGCCCGTGACCCTCCCACAGAATCCACTCAAGGGTTCCTGACCAGCGTGACAAAGATAAGAACTGAAATGCTCCCGACAGGAACGTCACATCTTCCAGACAAGGACCCTCTTGTTGCAGACTCAGACTCTCCCACACAGATCACAAACGCTCCCTACACCGAAAGTCCCACCAGCACAAGCACGCCAGAACAAAATGAGACACGCACTACCGAAATTGTCAGACAGATCTCGGCGACATTAGCGCCAGAAACCACGGTTTTTACTGTTATGACTTCTAAAGAGGTCCAAACAACAACAATAAACCCAGGAAGAGGAATCACTTTAAGACTCCTCAAGACAGACCCAACAGAAAGTCATCTCAGTCAGAGCGTGACGGTTTCACCAGAGGAACCACCGGGGGTGATCACCATTGACGTCTCCCCAACTGCGGCTGACTACCAAAGGGTGACAAGTGAAAAGGTTGACGCCCCGACAACAGGAGGTGAGCAAAAGTCAAAGCAATCAATAACGACTGAAAAGAGATGATCGATCATACGCGGACAAGAGGTCAATAGGCTGATCAATAGGTGTTTCTGAAAAAGATCTTGTTAAAAAATTGCTAGCAGCTTTAGCGATTTTTTTGAACCCTTGTGATTGCGCCAATTGACGCGTATTTAACCAACCCCTGCAAATTGTGCATGGCCTCGAAACTTTCCCGCATATTTTAGCTAATCAAAGTTATTTTCGCCAATTGAATTTGTCTCTGAGCAGAGCTCCAAACCACATGTCAACTGTCTAATCCAGTGGTCCCCAACCACTACCGATTGGTACCGGGCCGCACAAGAAATAAAAAAAAAAATAAAAATATATTTTTTTTTAAAATTAAATCAACATAAAAAACACAATATATACAATATATATCAATATAGATCAATACAGTCTGCAGGGATACAGTCCGTAAGCACACATGATTGTATTTATTTAAGAAAAAATAAAAACATTTAAAAAATCCCCCCCCGGTCCGCGGGACAAATTTTCAAGCGTTGACCGGTCCGCAGCTACAAAAAGGAAAAAGGTTGGGGACCACTGGTCTAATCAATACTTGTTTCTTGTTTGACAGACTTTAAAGTAGACACTAGATGGCAACATTACTGTACTGTTTTAATTCATTATAACTAATAGTAATAAATAATTATAATTACAGAAAGAAACCACCAAAAGCTTCCTTAATGTTCGCTATTTGCTATCTCGTCCACAATTTGCAGACATTCTCCTTTTATGTTCCATAACGTTTTTTGTTCATCTTCAACATGTATTAAAAAAACGAGTAAAACATCAACACAGTATTTTTCCCCAATTGTTGTTGCAATTATGTACTTTTTAAGATTCAAATGACAAAGACCACTTCAAACACTGATAACAAATTCATGAAATCACAGGTTGGTTCAACATTATTGAGAAAAAAAAACTAGCCTCAAAACATCGCAACTTTCTGAAAAAGCGTCTGCAAAATAAAAGGCATTTTAGGCCGCGACAATCGTAAAAAAGGCCAGCGAAATCCTGCAACGCACTGCTCATTGAAGAAATGTGTCCCCGCTGTGTCTGTGCATCATACGGGTCCAAGAGAAGACCCTGTTATTCACGTTGGGTCAGAGATTGGTCTTCAAAACTGCAAAGCTGATGAGTCTATGAATTCAAGATGGAGGGGGTTGCTAACCATCTGATGATACAAGCACTCAGTGGGAGGTATAACCTGCTATGTCCCTGCCTGTGTTCCATGTGGTGACACACGGCAGAAAAGGGTGCAGGGAGGATGGGGATCAAGGGGGGGCTGGGGGGTGGCTGCTTTGGATCAGTATTCCAAGCGCACACTCAGCGAAACCAGCCGTTACTCCGCTGGGACCGTGCGCTCGCCAGCCGCTGTTCACCAATGCTGAACATGCTCCCGTTGTTTCCCTCGCCTTTTTGTCAGCTTTGTGCAAAACATAAATCCCGACAATGATGCTTTGAAGGCTGAGGTGTTTGGACAAGGAGGAGCTTTGAATTGAAGGGAAAAGGTTGTACCACAGTGTTTCAAACGACCTTCATCACCGGCATTCTAATTGATCTGTGTCCTTGAAGGCTGAGGAACACTGACAACATCCAGTGGGAGGCGGGGTTAGAATCAGCCCAACTCATTTTTGTTTGTTTAGATATTCCTCCCGAAAACCAACGTCTGGTCATGGGCCAAATGGTACATTGGTACATTACGAAACACTGGGTCCCTCAATGTGTGTCACTTGAAGAAAAAAAATGTCACAGATTTGACTGCCGTGCGCCAAACTGGGTTCATCAGAAAGCGCTCGTTTTGACTCAGGAGTGACAGTTGCAATTTCAAGAAGTCAGATGAGAGGTGTGCCGGTTTTCATCATTATCATCTGTCTAAAACAGGGGTGTCCAAAGTGCGGCCCGGGGGCCATTTGCGGCGCGCAGCTAATTGTTTACCGGCCCGCCACACATTCTGGAAATACTATTGTAAAAATAAAAGAACATTAAAAAAAGTGGAATGAGGTGAAATCTAACGAGAAAAAGTTGCAATGTTGACAGAAAAGCTGCCATGCCGGCTGTTTTTTTTTCTTTTGTCTTTCTTTATTTTTCTTTTTTTGCCATTGCTCAAAAAAAAAAAAAAAGACAAAAAAATCCATGTTATAATGAATTATTTTCAGAGCTCCAATTACTTCAAATATTTCACTTTAAAATGTTTTATGTAATATTACATATATTGTGTAGTAGCCATATAAAAATATTAAAGTTTTCTTTGACAAAAGTGCATAAAACAAACAAAATAATAGTTCCAGCATAAAATCGACAGATATATCTGAAGTTGATCTCGTAACTTAAGTGTTGGAAGTAAAAGAAAAACCTAATAAAAATGTATCACTTTATGAGTGGGGCACCTTTTGGATCCCAAATATATTTAGTGATTTTTTATTTATCTTTTCACTGTGATTACTAAAAAATATGAAATAATTAAAATCAATGGTGTCCTGCAATATTGATCTTTTAGGGCTCTAATTACTAAATACTGCATATTTCAGTTTTACTATTAAAAAAACTAAGTTGTTTTTGACAGAAAAGCCATAAAACATTTTTTTTTAATTTGTATTACTTTATATCAACTTGAAGTTGAGATAGAGATTTACTGTAAGCGTTAAATAATTTAAAAAAAATAATAATCTGACTTATTTTTAACATTTTAATGACTGAGACCCTCTATGGTCCCCGGGACCCCTAAAGGTAAAATAAATAAAAAAATCCATATATTTTGTTGTGGTTTGAAAATGAAAAATATCAAAATGGCCCCCTCAGTGGGAAAAGTTTGGACACCCCTGGTCTAAAAGGAACTAAAAAAAAAAAAAAAAAGGGAAAAATTGGGTGATTTTGATCTTTTAGTGTAACATAAGGTAAATATTATTTTCCTGTTTACTTTCTGCACAGCTGTATGTAAAAAAACGATTATATCTGCAGGACTTTTTTAATCCAGCAGATTAAAAACCGCAACAGTGCAGTGTCAATACAGCCAGTGAGTGTGCCACACATTCACTGAAGACACGTTTACCCATCACTACCAGCGTCCTCTGCAGTGGACGTTTGTGTTTTGCATAACAGGACTACCATAATACCCGGACTATAAACCGCTACTTTTTCCCCCACGCTTCGAACCCTGTGCTTTATCCAATGCTGCGGCTAATTTATGGATTTTTTTCGGGTTTACAATACATTTAGCGTCGTCTCACCAGACCAATGAAATTGTTCACATGAAATCAAACGCACTCACACAATCATCCAGCCATTTAGTGCGTTATGCACTCATCCTCACGGAGAAGACACGAGAAATGCACAAGGCGCAGCCCCACACAGCCGAAGACCTGGCCATCAAAAAAGTTAACAGCTGCATGGAACGGAAATCCACCCCCACTAATGGGCCTCAGAAGACAGGACTGCCACACGCCAAAGACGTCAAGAGCCCAGAGCCGATCCAAATCAAGACTAAAGTGAGAGCGAAAACGAGACCTTAAAAAAAAATTGCCAAACGAATCAACCTTGACGACCCCGCTCAATGACTTATCAAGTAGGCTACCTACTGTCTTTTGTTAAATTTGTGCCTGTGTAAATATTTCATGTTTCAATGTGTACACCTGCGGCCTATAGATGTGTGTGGCCAATAAATGTACAACATTTGATTTGTCCAAATATTAGGTGAGTGGGCTTTAAATTTAGGTGTGCTCTAAATCAAAAAACTAGAACAATATGGCATCAGAGGGCTAGTCTTAAACTGTATAAGAAGTTATTTAAAGAACAGGAAACAATACGTGAAGCTGGGCGAACACACATCTACAACGCTACATATATCCTGTGGTGTACCTCAGGGATCAATACTAGGACCAAAATTATTCAATCTCTATATAAATGACATTTGTAAAGTTACAAAAGATTTAAAGTTAGTATTATTTGCGGACGATACAACTGCGTTTTGTTCAGGAGAGAACACACAGAAGATAATACAAATAATAACAGAAGAAATGAACAAATAAAAAAGATGGTTTGACAAAAACAGACTATCTTTGAATCTCAGTAAAACTAAAATAATGCTATTTGGTAACAGTAGAAGAGAAAGTCAAACACAAATAGACGGAATAGAAATTCAAAGAGTGAATTAAACCAAATTTCTAGGTATAATGACTGATGATAAATTGAACTGGAAATCTCATGTAAAAATATACAACCTTAAAAAACATAAATATACGATATACATAAACATAAATATACATAAACATAACATAAACATAAATATACAACCTTAAAACAACATAAAGTAGCAAGAAACACGTCAATAATGAATAAAGCAAAACATGTTCTAGACATAAAAGCACTTCATATTCTCTACTGCTCACTAGTGTTACCATATCTGAGTTATTGTGTAACTAACTACAAAAGTACACTTCATTCATTAACGGTGTTACAAAAAATATCAGTTAGAATAATACATAATGTTGGATATAGAGAACATACAAACACTTTATTGAATCGAAAATACTGAAATTCCACGACATAGTGAATTTGCAAACAGCTAAAATTATACACAAAGCAAACTATAATTTGCTACCCAAGAATATACAACAATTCTTCTCAACAAAAGAGAAATATAATCTTTGTATGCACGTACAACACTTAAGACCTTCAGTATATCTGTATGCGGAATTCAATTATGGAATGGATTAAGCAAAGCAATCAAATGCACTAATATGATCCACTTCAAGAAACTCTTCAAACTTAAAGTGTTTACAAAGTACAAAGAAGAACCATGATAAACATTCTGAATTTATTTCATCCATCCATCCGTTCATTTTCAAAATAATCTTACTCATCTCTCCATATGAAATGTAACTTACTTCACCGAATATTATTTATTTTTATTGTGATTACTTATGGAGTATATTGTGAATAAGTTGAGAACAGGAAGTGAACAAAAGTTTTAGCAACTGTTATGTAAAAGAAAAGGGGTAGGATTAAATAAGCTCTGCTTCTTCCTACTCCTTTTCAAACATGTTGAAAAGAGAACTTGGAAATTATGATGCATCATGTTTTATACTTGCATGTTCGAAATAAACTCAAAACTCAAACTCTCAATAGAAATGACGGTAGTTTGTTCTGAAAGGTGTAACTCTGACAAAAGAAACATTCTCAGGAGGTTTTAAGTAAGAATGACGAGACGTTTACATGACCTCGATACGATCAGGAAATCGGCCGGTCTTGCTTCTCCAACTAGAAGATTCAATAAGTGCACAACCGTCTCTAAATGTCAACGCAATCAGACGGCAGAGACGCAGACCACAGCGCCATGGATGACTCGCTTCAGCTAAGAGGACGATGGCGAGGCCAACCCGTTTGACAGAACTGGGTTAAGATACAGTATATAGTTGCTTCCGCTTTCTCTTTTGCAGCCCTGTGCTGTTGTGTCATTTCGCTTTGAAGCTTACACCGCTTGTGTCTTCACAGCTAAGGCGGATCAGGCGGATGAGGAAGGTGCCGCAAACGCTGATGGCCGCACGGCGGGTGATTCAGCGCCAAAGCTGACAACATCGTCGCCGGTGAATGCAGGTGAGCTAAGTTTCTTCAAAGTCCTGCCCTTTTAACTGCATGAGTCATAACGAGCAACCTCGCCAATTGCTTCCATGATGATTTATAAACGCTCCATCGAATATACAATCAGCGTCAAAGATCCTTTATATGGCAAACTTTATAAAAACCTACCGCAAAAATGCTCGTCTAAGATCCTCTATATGACAGGAGGGCCCCCGTGTTTTTGCAGTAGGTCCATAAAACAGTGAATGTTTTTTACATATACTGTAAAGGATCTTTGACGAGGGCTTTAGCAGTCATAAAAAACACTACAGTAATCCTGTCATATGGAGGATCTTTGACTAGCATTTTTGTAATACGTCCTGAAAAAGCAAGTCATGTTGAAAGTGCTAGTCAAAGATCCTTTATTTGACCGAATCATCTTGTTTTGACCATCATGTTTGCAGTAACAGTAGATGATTTAGTCATATTAAGGATCTTTAAATAAAGTCGTAAAAAACGGTTTGATTTTCACTTTATATTACAAAAAAGAAAAATGAAAATCCTCAGTAAACAGGAACAAAAAAATACGGAACAAAACAGATGTTTTTTTCATTTGCAGACACCGAAAGTTTTATTTTCAAAGTAAAAGAGGGAATGATTACTAAATGCCTGTGTGACTGTGGCTAAAATGTTTATAATATTTTTGGATATGGCACAATGAGCACTGACATCTACAGAAATATCTACGCACATATCAACAGAAACTCAGGATGTGTTCTTATATTCCAACTCCAAAACTGAAAGTAGTGATTTTAAAGACAGGACCACGGACTGGCCTGTAAGAAAATCTGTACTATGATGCGTGATCAAATCCTTTTTGCCTCCACTTTTGTATGTTGTGTGTATAGATATCTGTATATGTCAGTCCTCATTGTGACATGTGTAGAATCATTTCTGTGTGGGGCTCCAAATACATTTTAGCCAGACACACGGGTACTGTAGTCTCCCCGCTTTTACTTTGAAAATAAAAACCTCCGGTGTCAGACTGTAAAACAAAACATCTGTTTTGGTCATATTTCTTCTTCTTTCTGTTCACTGGGGATCTTCATTTATCTTTTATGAATTATAAAATGAAAATCAAAGTTTTTTTGTTTTTTTTTAATAGCTATTGCTTTTTAAAACTAAATTCAAATAAAGCTGTGTTTTTTTGTTTTTCAATTTCCATTTATAAAGAGAAAATTCAATGGCCAAAACATACACTGACCTTTATAGAAGATATTTGAAAAACATTGTTCTAGTGGTTAGAGTGTCCGTCCTGAGATCGGTAGGTTGGAGTTCAAATCCCAGCCGAGTCATACCAAAGACTATAAAAATGGGACCCATTACCTCCCTGCTTGGCACTCATCATCAAGGGTTGGAATTGGGGGTTAAATCACCAAAATGATTCCCGGGCGCGGCGCCGCTGCTGCCCACTGCTCCCCAAGGGGATGGGTCAAATGCAGAGGACAAATTTCACCACACCTAGTGTGTGTGTGACAATCATTGGTACTTTAAGTTTAACTTAACTTTAGTAAACAGTTGATGATTTTATCATATGAAAAATCTTTGACATGCATATTTATTGTTGCTGCTGTGTTATACATTACTTGTGTTTTTAGTCGAACATCCTTTATGTCACAAAATCCTTTCTCGTTTTAGTGCCTACTGCAAATGTGCTTGTCAAAGATCCTCTATATCAGTGGTCCCCAACCTTTTTGTAGCTGCGGACCGGTCAACGCTTGAAAATTTGTCCCACGGACCGGTGGGGGGGGGGTGTATTTAAAAAAAAATAATTTTTTTTTTTTTTTTACATAATTAAATACAATCATGTGTGCTTACGGACTGTATCCCTACAGACTGTATTGGTCTATATTGATATATAATGTATATATTGTGTTTTTTATGTTGATTTCATTAAAAAAATTAAATTTAAAAAAAAAAAAAAAATTATTATTTTTTTTTTTTAATTTCTTGTGCGGCCCGGTACCAATCGGTCCGCGGACCGGTACCAGGCCGCGGCCCGGTGGTTGGGGACCACTGCTCTATATGACGGGAGCGCGTGAGTGATTTGATCATTTAGAGCAGTGTTTTTCAACCTTTTTTGAGGCAAGGCACATTTTTTTCATAAAAAAATCCGGAGGCACACGACCAGCAGGAAACGTTCAAAAATTTAACTCCACCAGGTCGTTGTGCCTTATTCTGAGTTTGTTGGTGTTTTCCTGTGTGTAGCGCTTTAGTTCTTGTCTTGCGCTGTTATTTTGGTGTCCCTTCCTGTTTTGTTGGTGTTTTCCTGTAGCAGTTTCATGTCTTCCTTTGAGCGCTATTCCGCGCACCTGCTTTGTGTTAGCAAGCAAGGCTATTTACGTTGTTGCTATCCTTCTTTGTGTGGACATTGTTGATTGTCATGTCATGTACGGATGTACTTTGTGGACGCCATAAGTTTTTGCTGTCGTCCAGCATTCTGTTTCTGTTTACTTTGTAGCCAGTTCAGTTTTACTTTCGTTTTGCATAGCCATTGCCTTTTCCTTTCCCTATACCTTTTGTTTATTTTTGGTTTAAGCATAACATACCTTTTTACCTGCACGCTGCCTCCCGCTGTGGTCCGCATATTGGGATCACAACAAACCATCCTCGTCTCACCCGACACATTCCGACTACTGTCATGGAGTATTACATGGTTACTCTGCCAAGCTCTACACAGCACAGACACTGAGCAATGACTTCACTGTAAAAGTGGGTGACATTGTTATCACCAGGAAAGATGAGGTCACCTACCTAGGTTCCATTCTAGAGGCTAACCTTTCCTGTGATAAAATGGCAACCAGGGTAATCAAAAAGGTTAACCAACGAACGAGATTTCTCTACAGAATCTCCTCTCTGGTCAACAAAATCACCATGAGGATTCTGGCGGGAACTCTCGTTCAACCCTTTTTCGATTACGCATGCACCTCCTGGTACCCTAGCACCTCCAAAACCCTCAAATCTAAACTCCAAACATCCCGGAACAAGCTAGTCAGGTTACTTCTAGACCTCCACCCCAGATCCCACCTCACTCCTACCCACTTCTCCAAAGTGGGCTGGCTCAAGGTGGAGGACAGAGTTAAACAACTTGCACTGAGCCTAGTCTATAAAATCCACTACACCTCCCTGATACCGAAGTACATGTCAAACTACTTCCTTAACGTAAACGACCGCCATAACCACAACACCAGGGGGAGCTCCACTAACCACGTTAAACCCAGATTCCGAACTAACAAAGGTCTTAACTAATTTTCTTTCTATGCCACATCAATGTGGAATGCGCTCCCAACAGTTATAAAAGAAAGGGCATCTCTATCCTCCTTCAAAACCGCAATAAAAGTTCACCTCCAGGCAGCTACAACCCTAAACTAACACCCTCCCCGGATTGCTAATAATCAAATGTAAACAATCAAATGCAGATACTTTTTCTTATGCCTTCTGATCTCTCTCTCTCTCTCTCTCTCTCTCTCACTCACTGTCCATATCCTACCCCTCCTCACCAGATTGTAAATAATGTAAATAATTCATTGTGATTATCTTGTGTGATGACTGTATTACGATGATAGTATATATCTGATAGTATATATCTGCATCATGAATCAATTTAAGTGGACCCCGACTTAAACAAGTTGAAAAACTTATTCGGGTGTTACCATTTAGTGGTCAATTGTACGGAATATGTACTTCACTGTGCAACCTACTAATAAAAGTCTCAATCAATCAATCAATCAAAACATTATTTGCAGATTATAATTATTGATTTGCAAAAAAATATTTTTGGACCAATTAGGTGAAGTTGCATCATTTTCTATGGCACACCAGGCAATATCTCACGGCACAGTGGTTGGAAAAACACTGATTTAGAGCAGTGGTTACCAAACTTTTTTCACCAAGTACCACCTCAGAAAACACTTGGCTCTCCAAGTACCACCATACTGACCAACATTAAAATATAGTAGCCTAGTAGGCCTAAATATTCATTAAAAACTAGGCAAAGGTTTTATTCAACAAGTATCCATCCATCCATTTTCTACTGTTGTCCCTTTCGGGATCACGGGGGGTGCTGGAGCATATCCCAGCTGCACTCGGGGTACACCCTGGACAAGTTGCCACCTCATCGCAGGGCCAACACAGATAGACAGACAACATTCATACTCACATTCACACACTAGGGCCAATTTAGTGTTGCCAATCAACCTATCCCCAGGTGCATGTCTTTGGAGGTGGGAGGAAGCCGGAGTACCCGGAGGGAACCCACGCAGTCACGGGGAGAACATGCAAACTCCACACAGAAAGACTCCGAGCCCGGGGATCGAACCCAAATCCTTTTTACTGTGAGGAACACGCACTAACCCCTGTTTCACCGTGCTACAGTAGCGTAGTTGGCCTAAATATTAGTTAAAAACAAGGCAGTTAACAAGTATATTAAATATTTTTGGCCACTACAACATTACACACAGTTTGAATAGTAACACTGTGTTTGAATATTTTATTAAGGTATTCTTTGGCGTACCACTAGATGGAACTCATGTACCATTAGACAGTTTGAGAACCACTGATGTAGAGGATCTTTGATGAGTGTTTTTGCATCAGTACAAGAGGCTCTCTGGTGAAATAAGTGGCCCAGTTCACAGGAGCAGCTGTAACCCACATCTCCTTAGCCGGGAATAGAATAAAGTGATTTTTCTAAAATAGATCTTTTAAATGTGTCACTTGCCAGCAGCGAAACTAAAGTCGGAGGTGTGAAGGTGCCCTCGCTGTGGCCACGTAAACAAATGGAGTAAGGATGGCATCATTACCCTGAGGAACCATGGCAGGTGCATTGGGATGACGAAGTCACCTCAAGATTAAAAAAAAACAAGTCAAATGAGACTTTTGTGTGACGAGCTGTGGTACCACAGGATTGTGTTAGGCAGCATGACCTTAATTCCCAAATAGTGTCATGGTCCACCAAAACCCGGTCCAGACAGGGGTGGAAAATAACTTGACCGTCCCAGGGTGGCATCGCTATCGCCCTGGAAAGCAAACAAACGGACGGACGCTGTCCAAGAGCCGCACCCGCTCTGCTTGTTTGTTTTACACTGGAGTCGCACCTCCCCTACTGTCAATGCCTCGTTTGGCAGGATGACATCATCACGGCAGCAATAACATGTTTTCAATCTCATAAACTGCTGAGATGCTGCTTGGTTCGGGTGTCATATTTACTCCCACTGTCATTGCAGCCCGCTGCAATAATCCAGAGGCTTAGAGGGAGCGACACTAACTCCATGTGAAAGTGCTCGGTCATCGTGGACCAGTAAGCAGCAGGCATGGCACTTCTCCTGCCCAGGGCTAAACATGGCGGGCAGGGCAGTTCTCATTTGTAGGAGATAGGTTACGGCTTGGAAAGATAAAAAATATACATACTTAATGGCATAAAAAACAAAAAAAGGGGACTAAGGGACCAGGAAAGGGTGGGTTGTGGGGAAAATTCAAATACAAGCCATCCATAAAGAGGTGTGAAACCACATGCTTAAAAACATCAGACAACCAGCACCAATCAATTTGCAGGTCAGTCTGGGGCGTACTAATGTATTCTCCATGCGTTTCCTGTCTGCCTGAAGCTCTTCTTTTTTTTTTTTAGAAACATTTTACACGGAAAACAACACTAAACCAGCAGAGTGGGAGGGTTGTTATTCTGTTCTTCTGGAGACCATTACCAAGTCTGTTCTTTTTTACTGCAGTCTGGGGTTAGCCGGCAGCGGAAAGACTGATGAGTTTGCGCACGTGCGACACAATTAGGCTACCTCGTATACGTTGAGGGGCGTAGAGATCCCAGAAATACTCTCGTAGTGGTCCGACTATATCACATTATCGAGTGAAGCACATTTCCATCACAGAACTAGAACATGTGCAACAAAATCCGAATCACATTCAATTCAAACAAGCTTTGTCACAATTAGTGCCGAGCATCGTTCGAAATTGGACAATTCCTGTTTCTCGTTTGGGTTACTGTTCCCAATGATCTTCCATTCCATTTTTTTTTAAGAGGCCAGCTCAAAAACATTACTATGACTTTCTCACAGGGCTATTTTCAAGCAGTATATAAATATCAATCCTTTGAACTTTAATGTAAATGTTATTACGTTTATTTCCACAGGGGTACACTTTCATAAAAGTGACACAACATTCTGTTGTTTATGTAGTGATGTTCCGATCAGGATTTTGTCCTGCAAATTCCGATCATCCATGAGTGAATTGAACCGATGTCAATCACATTTATAACTGTAAATGTTTTCAGTTATCCATTTATTGATAGATTCTGTAACAATATCAACACAAAATTCCAACATAGTTCCTTTAATTATTTTATTACATACAATTGAGAAAAACAAAGTCAATAGTACACAATAACTACACAAAAACTATGATCTATTACTCATTGAAATTTGGCGACAAATGTTCTCATTCATCCAGGTTATTGTCATCTCAGGGCATTCAAATCGATCGCAACTGGACTGTTTGGTTTGTCCTAGAAGATGTTTCGCCTCTCATCATAGATTGGTCAGAACTGGTCTAGCTAGTCTAAACTAGATTAGATTTGACCAGTCTAAGTCTACAAGCACGAACTGATGAAGCCCACATGGATGAGGCGAAATGTCTTCTTGGACAAGCCAAACAGTCCAGTTGCGATCTATTGAATGACTTGAGAGAACTCATTGAAATCCTTTGGATTTGACCATGAAAGTCCTCTTGGTGCCCTAAATTTGTAAATATCAAAAACGATTTAATTAAAAGATTCTGGGAAAATAATATAATTCACTCTAATCACTCTTGTATAGATCATATACTGATACTACCCTTGGTATCAACACTACTGATTTATGGATTGATTCTTATTCCACTTCCTTGTATGCCTGGCAGTGGCTGCTAAACAGCTGTTATATTATCCTCCTTCTGATCACCACCTCAGAACACACTTGGATCTTCAAGTACTAACGTATTTCTTGTTGTATTAAGCGAGTTTAGCGGCTAGCTTAGCAATTGGCTTGCCCGCTCCTGCTTTCTTTTCCTGTGTGTACATGTTTAGCCTTGTCCTACAGTCCTGTCGCAATAATATTACTTTAAAAAAAAATTGTTTATTTGCCGCAATGGAGGATTACAGAGTTAGGGGAGCGGTAACACATGTGTATGGAGATAGTGCTAGCTGGCCTCTCCGCCTGTGACAGCGGTTTCTTCCAATCGGCGGACTAAGCATCGGAAATAGGAACCAACGTTTAAAAATTTGGGAGAATCGGAATGCAAGACCCTTCCCATCGATGCCCAACTTAAGTCACAACGCTTTCACTGGTTCACAAGTCCTTCTGTTCTCTGCTTTTCAGGCACAGCAACACAAAGTCCACAAAATCTCCAGACAACAGCAGACTGGATGTCAACCCTACAAGGAACTTTACTTCCAGACTGCAACAAAGAACAATCTGAGGCCTGCAACATCTCTGACGACTGGACACCTACATCATTGTCGGTCATGAAGGCCGAAAACAGCACAGCCAAAAACCAGTCAAACAGCCCTTCGGTGTTCTCGCCTCCTCTCATGTTGGTTCCGCTGTACACGGACTGGAACAGTGCCATGGCAGCTTGGGGCCTGGCCTGGGAGGCGCACGTTTATGGCGCCGGCTGCGTCTTTGCGATGCTAACGCTGGCCTCAGCGCTAAACTTGCTCTGCCTGCCTTTGCGCTGTCCCTCTGGCTGTGGCTACTTTGCTCTAATTAGCCTGTTTCTACTTGCCGCAGGGTGTACTAGATCTTTCACACTCCTATACGACGCGTATGGCCACCAGGACCGCTTGCCCTCCGGCAAAGCCTTACTGATGCTCTACGAGGCGCCTTTTCCCTGCCTGACGGCAGCTTTCGGCTTGGTTTTCCTTCTGCTCTCCATGCGCTCTAGGATGCAGCTGTCCTACTCGGCCTTCCAGAGACCATGTTTCCTGGCCTGCTTGGTCGCCCTGCACTTTGCTGCTGCATTCGGTCCAGTGACTTTACAAAAATTCTACCAGCAGAAACCTCCACTCTGCCTCTTCCTTGCACTCATCTCCCGTGGAGCGTTCGTTTTTCTCGCCACTTTCCTATCCGCTGCCTATTTCGTGTTCTACGTCTACGTGCGAGCAGATTCCAAGCACATCTACCACCTGAACAACACATCTCCAACACCTGCTGAGAGATACAACCGATGTCCCTTTGCAGAGAGCCGAGACTGGGATCGTGCGGCCGTAACAGTGTGTCTTTCAGCACTGTTTTGTTTAGCCTGCGCAGGCCTACAGCTGTATGCGATGCTCAACGCTCTAGGTGTCGCCGGGGGAGAAAAAGTCTTCCACCCGTGGTGCTGGTGGGCTTTTCAGTTTAGCTGCAGACTCTGTGAACTGGGTGTCTGCCTTACCTTGGCTCTGGTGGTGGCACAACCAGTCTACTGCTCTGACCAGCTCCCGTCTGCCGGAAGCTGTTGGACAGAACTTCTGGCATCTAAAGCGCCTATCCTGCCTGGGAGCTACCAGTGGAGCTTGAGTCACCAGGAAAAGCTTGCCATTGTTGATGTCGGTCTTGGGGAGACAGAAAGCCTCCCTCTTTATACGCTAATGGATGACAGGCTTACTAGCAGTCTGAACGGGCTAGACTTCCTGTACCACAGCAACCGGGCTTTGGCCTACAGAGATCTCGATGTAGATTTGGACCTGAAGGGCTCACACAAACTTGCCAATGGAGGTGGTGGTGATCCTTCAGGTGCATCGTCCTTCACAAGCGATTCCACCACAGACCTGAGGCCACCGTCACCCATCAACCTACGCCGCAGCATAGATGAAGCCCTCTTCAGCGAAGCTCTCTTTCCCATGAGCCTCTTTAGCACTGCAAGGCCTAATGAGAGCAGCGACCTATCCAACAACAGCTGTGCTCCTCCTAGCCTCTGCGATCCTGGTCTTTATCGGACTTCATCTTGCACTGACATAACCTCCAAAGTGCACAATAAATCTCAAGACGTTGTAGTCGGCGCACCTCCATCTCCATCTCCGTCTTCTTCTAGCTGCTCATCTCCAGAGCACTGGAGGGGGAGCTCTTCCTCCAGCTCCCCGTACCGAGCGTCCATCGGGGACTCATCACTGGTGCTCTGTCCGAGCCCAAAGACTCATGCTCGTCAGCTCCTCCAGCAGGGGGACCCACAGAGGCATTATCAAACACTGGGCGCCGCCTCACAGGAGAGCCTGGACCTCGACATGTCGTCTGAGGCGGACCGATCGGTGCAGGAGGAGTTCATGAGTGTTTGCAGACAGATTGACGCGCACAGTATCTGCAGCGAGACCATCGATTTGTAATGGTCTCTTCTTAAGCAAAGACAGGACGGCAGCTTCACAGGTGCCTGGTGGCAAAAGCCGCCCAAACAAGGTTATTAGTCATTGGTGAATGTCTATGACTGTTTGAAGTGCCAATAATGTACAGTAATGAAATCTGTAAATTTGACAAATTTTCTTCCTGTAATGTGTGTTAGTTAAAATTTTAATCGCACAGCTCATTTATATACAGTATTTATATGAAGTAAATATTTTGAATGCATTCAAACACAAATTCATATTACTTCTGCACTTATACAATACTACTGAAGCTCATTTTAACCTCAGCATAACCTCTGGAGCAAGACTTTGTGCAGCAGCAGCAGCACCCTCTGCTGTCAACTTCCTGCAAGTCTTAAATGTTTATATATGAACTGCTGCTTACAAACTTATACTCAATGATATACATACATACCTTAGATTCACACAAATCGTTTATTAATAAAGTTGATTTGATAACAAGTGGTTTTTTATCATCATAGTATTTTGGAGTATGTTGAATAATATGACAGCAGACCACTGTATATTTTGAGTTCTTTATTCAAGATTCACTAAACTGAACAGGAAAATAAATTTCTCCTTGCAGAGTAAACGTGTATTGTCAAGATATTCTCCCAAAAAATACTGGATTATAAAGATAGTCTCAGTTCTGGGCTCAACAGCTGATGCTTAAAAATTCTCTATAAGTGGGTAAGTCTTCACATGTGAACAGAAGCACATTGTTTTCCCGTGTTAATCGAGCAGAAGTACTTTAGCAAGGTCGCGAAGTGAGCCTTACAAAAAGGCGACATCCAGTACGAAACCGGTGGAATGTTGGCTAAACGCAAAACAACAGCGACTAGTCGTTTTTTTGTAACCAAGACGAAGAGCAAAAGTTCACCCGTCCACTTGTCAAGGCATTTATCAGGTAAAAGCAATTTACTAAAAAGAACAACCAAGCTAAAGGCGGTAATGAGCGGAATACAAGGTAGGTGACAGCCGCTAAATTTGGTATTGAGGTTACAAAAAGAAGAGTATAAATACACTTGGCAGTACGTATGCATTCACAACAAAGCCGAATAAAAATACAGCCGTGTTTGGCCCGTGAAAAAAAAAACATGCATATCAAAACCCTTCAAGCTCAATGCAAAGCATCCCTCGCTTAAGACTATATACTTTTTTCATATAAAGAAGTCGCCACTTGTGGAAACATACCTGATTTTCAGTTTTTGGTGCTATCGATGTGTTAAAGTGAGTTGGGACGCTGATTGTAGGCGGCGTCAGGGAGGCTGGGGTCCAAAGTAAACAAGATGTCGTACCTCAAGAGTCACAATATGACACACTAATGTGCACCGCTACGTTTGTGTCAAAAAGTAGCTTGTGTGTGCGTGCGTTTGATTGGGAAACCCTGATGCTCCGCTTCTCAAATGCAAAGTGCCCAAACATTGAGTGTAGTCTGAAGCCCGTAGGGAGCGTCTGTCGAACTTGGTGAATGCACAGGTGTGTGGTTGCAGATGTAGCGGGTAAATGTTTGGTCACTTTTAAATAGGGTCAAGTCGAGCGCTGATCCTCAGTAAAGACGCTTCTCGTAGCTGTCGAGGTGAGATGCAAGGGAAGACAATTAGGGTTGCAGTTTATTGTATTTGATAGTTAGCTATCATGCAGAATTTGGGTTGCAGTGTATTGTGTTTAACAGTTAGCTTACTATAGTGCACGCAGTTTCGCAATTACACACTGTTAAAAGCCCCCTTTCCATCGCAGGAACTATTCTCATTTACCTGGATTTTTAATCTGCCAAAATTACCCATGTAAAAAAATAAAAAAGCCCAAACTTTCCCTAAGGTGGATTTAAGGAAAACACTTGTGTTTCTATTCAGACCTGGGATTTATTCAGATTACCAAGAATTATTTCAGATGGGTACAAAAGTTATGGATTTTCCGATCAGCCAATTCTGATACTGATTATCCAGGAGTAAGATCTGCCGATACAAATATCGACCATATGTATTAACTGCATTTTTTCTATTTATTTATGGTGAATGCTAAGGACAGCTGTATAATATAAACACATTATTTAAAACTCCTCCCTTATTTTCTTTCATTACATACTATTGTTTAATCAAGACTACACAATAACAAAACAATGGTAAAAACTACTCTCTACTAATTTAAACCCTTTGGTTTTTTCCTTTAAAGTCTTTCTGTGTGGAGCTAAATCAGGGTCAAAAGTTTTGTACTAGAAAAAAACTTTGAAAGAGAAGGCTCAAGTTTCGATGTTGAATTTTGAAAAACACACCAGTGTATTCCAAATAAATACAAGTGAACAAAAATGTTTTTCTGGTCGAATATAATTTTGATTGCCCCAAAATTGTTTTGCATGAATTTTCTTTTCATGGGTTTCACTATATATATATATATATATATATATATATATATATATATATATATATATATATATATATATATATATATATATATATATTGGTTTGTCATGATGCCACGCCCCTCGCACACGCTCTATGTAAAGAAAGGGTCAAATTTCTGAAGTTGAAAAAACAAGATTTGAAACTGAAAAAAAAGGATTTGAATCTAAAAAAAAAAATTAAAATCTGATTTTGAAAAAAATACAAGCTCAAATATCAAAATATATGAAAGTGACAAATTAAAATAAACACTTTGTTCAATAGAATTTTAAGTGTGAATCAAAATTATATAAAAACTAAAAAAAAAGTGTTCACCTCTTTTTATTTGGAAAACACTGATGTATTTTTCAAAATTCAACACCAAATCCTGAACGGCGTGGCGTGGCAAAGTTGGTAGAGTGGCTGTGCCAGCAATCGGAGTGTTGCTGGTTACTGGGGTTCAATCCCCACCTTCTACCTTCCTAGTCACGTCCGTTGTGTCCTTGGGCAAGACACTTCACCCTTTGCCTCTGATGGCTGCTGGTTAGCGCCTTGCATGGCAGCTCCCGCCATCAGTGTGTGAATGTGTGTGTGAGAATGGGTAAATGTGGAAATACTGTCAAAGCGCTTTGAGTACCTTGAAGGTAGAAAAGCGCTATACAAGTATAACCCATTTATCATTTATCATAACTTTCGGTTTCAAAATAATTTTTTTCAATACAAACTTTTTTACTCTGATTTAGCTTCATATTCCTGTGCCTAGGGAATTATTCTCTGAATTTGAAAACATTAACAAAAAAAAGGAAAGATTTTGAGAAAATTAAAATATTGTATTAATCACTCTAGTATCGATCATATATTACCGTTGGTATTGACACCACCAATTAATGGATCGATCCTGCCTTTTTACATGTCGTGTACTGACTGTGACAATGCTGACACACCAACAAATTTTGTTGTATTATCTTCTCTTTAACCCTTATTAATCTACTTGTTAATTTAATGTTATTATCTGCTTACTTTCTGCTGTAATGTGCTTCCATTTACACTCCTTAAACTTTACTAAGCACTTATTTGTTCTGTTGTTTAAAGCTAGCTTAGCGGTTATCTTAGCTATTACCATGCCTGCCCCTGGCTCTGTCTCAGTATGTAATATGTTTAGCCTCATCTTCCATTGATGATGATAATGATCCTTAGATACTAAGAAATGCAGTTCATTTGCCGTAATGGAGGTGAAAATTACTATCCTAGGGAAGTGGCTCCACACTGTATGGAAAAACATAGCTGCTGGCCCGCTAGTCCAAAAAAAGCATTAGCCAGAGAAGATTGATGTTTGTGATTGGCATTAAAATACATTAATCTCCAATGGCAATTATATACCTATTTACGAAAATCGGCTGATACTGATCAGTGGCCGATCGATCGGCACATCTCTTAGTTCTTGGTCATTAAAGTTCCTGGACATGTTGGTGGAAAAGGGGCTATTGTGTTAGTTTGCTGTCAGTCTAATAAGGATGCCATAGATTATTTGTTAGAGCAGTGGTTCTCAACCATTTTTCAGGGTAGTCGTCCATCGCCACTTTGTGCTTCAAGTTTTGCGGCTTCACTTAATCCCGGTTTTTCTAAATATATTTAAACCCAACCATGATTCCTCTGTGTTTCACATTTTACTATGGCCTATTATTAGTGAAAAAATATGAATATTTTACCAAATTTCAAGGGTTAAATTAAGCATTTTCAAGCATAAATTAGCTTAAAATAACAGACCTAATTTGCTGTACTGTATTGATTGACCATCACCATCGAACAAGTTGCAAGTTTTTTGCAGCTACAAAAAAAGTGCCTTCGATTACCCCATTTGAGAACCACTGTATCAGAGAAAATATTTAGTTTCATAGTAGATAAATATAATACCATTAATAATTGATAAATTTTTGATAACAGCAACAACAAGCATAGGGAAAATAAAGTGTAAACTTACGAGTGGAGTCCGTGAACGCCTCCCTCCACTTGTGCAGACGTAGTTCGCTTCTCAAACTTGAGCTCGCCAGAGTACATCATGGAACTGACAACAAAACGTATCAATCTAAAAACGTTGTCGCATTTATCGCTTAAAAAAAGCGTTTGGTTCTCCTTACCGCAGGACAGACAGACTCTTGGCTCCGATGTCTTGGCAGCCATGTTGAATGCCAGCTATGAGGTACGGTACAAACTTGTGGATGGAGCCCTTGTCCTGCACCGAGCCCGATACCCCCTGGGCCACCTTCACCTTGTCACCCTCGCTGTAGGAGAGACACACCGGTCACAACTACGTTTACAAAAACGGCGGTGCTTGAAATGTATCCTTTTCGCACCTAAAGTAGCGTTTCTGGCTGCTGGTGCTCTTCTCCATAGCATCCAGGGAGCCCATGCCACGGTATTTCTTTAGCCGCACACCGTCAGAGAAGAAGTACTCGCCGGGAGCCTCGGTGGTCGCCGCCAATAACGAGCCCATCATCACTACAACGCCAGATGAGATAATCAGCTCAACATTTGGTGAAGAATAAATGAAGGTCTTACCAGTGGACGCTCCAAGCGACAGCGCCTTCACTACGTGACCCACTGTCTGAATGCCGCCATCTGCGATGACAGGTACACCGAAGCGCCTGGCGTACTCGGCCACTTTGTAAACAGAAGTCCCCTGGGGCCTCCCGCACGCCATGACTGCAAATGTCCAGAACGTCAAACGGTTCACCGAGATCATTACAAGATCAGTTCAATTCTTGATTCAAGTCTCCATGGTAACCCAGAACACGAGGAGGCCGTGTAGGATCACCATGGCAACCAGGAGCGATCTGTTATTATTGGCAACCATCAGTGTAATAAAGATCAAGTACGTTCCCAATCAGGCCTTTTTTATGTTTGTCAGCTTTATTGGCCATTCTTGGTGTTGCCATGGCTACGTGCTATCGCGGCAAAGCTGTTGAGTACCTTCCTGCGTGATGCAGATGGAGCCGCAGCCCATGCCGACCCGCAGAGCATCTACACCGGCATCAATCAAATTCTTAGCTTGAGCCGCCGTCACCACTGCAAACAAAAACTGTTAGACGCTCGTAGACTCAGTACTTCATCTGCTAGAGTTGTATTTTTACCATTTCCTCCTACCACCTGCAATTCAGGATGTTTCTGCTTGATGTAATTGATCATGTTGATTTGAAACACAGAGTTGCCTTGTGACGAGTCCTGGGTGAGGGGGGAAAAAAGTCAACGTGTTAAAAAACACATGAGCGTTAAAGACCGTTATAGACTTAAAGCAGGCATATTCAACTAAATAGTTCAGGGGGGCCATATTTTCAAAAAACAAAAGTAAATTCTAAATTTGTTTATAATATCAAAGCAATGCTCTGACATACTTTCACATTTTTACCACACTGTTATCTCATATAGTTATAAAGTCATAATGAAAACACAAGCAATGTGTTTTGTCAAAGATCAGATAAGCCTCTTTTTGCAATTTGCTCATTTTGTCTGATTGGGAAAAAATTCCCTGAGTTACTGCAAATAACAGATCTCTGTTGAGTGCTTGTGGCTGCAATGGAGTGATAGGCGGAGCAACTAAATACTCTTCCACTAGATGGCAGCAATTATTATTCACACAATGGAATTAGCACATGGAGAGAGACAACAGTGACAAAGAAAGATATCTGAAAAAGCCAAATAAAAACTGAGTCTGCTAAAAAGTTATCTACATATCCAAGTGAGTAAATGGGAGCAGATCATAAAATCTTCTTGCTCCATACAGAGGTCCGCTGGTTATCGTGTGGCAAAGTAATGGCTTCTGAATAAAATACCTTTTTGAATAATGAAATGTGTTCAGCAAAACTGTTTCAAGTTTCACACTGAGAAAATATTAATACATTGAGAGAAATGTGTAATTATATAAACTCTTAGAAGCCTCAGTGTGTTATTTTTAGGATGTCCAACAACCAACCATATTGGAGCATTGAGTATTGGCCGATACCAATATTGATCTGACACGATAGGAATAATACATACTTGTATTATCATGTAGTCTGGAATTAGTCAAACAGGGAATAATGGCAGGTATAAAAAACACTAACCTACTTATTATTAACCATCTGGAATGGACTTATGCTGTCTTTAAGTTGAAGAGGACTGGTAATCGTTTTTTTGAATACCTACTGGCCACAATAATTGCTTAAGTAAAGCTCATGACACAGTAAGTTGAATGATGCGGACACGTTTGTTACTGGATACATTCTAATACACAAAATGTAAGTAACATGCAACTATAATTATTTGAGACTACACAAATGTCGTCTTTGAGACTGCAATATTTTTCAATTACGTATGTCTAGCTTATGTGCTATTGTGTGCTGACCTGCTGTGTAGCAGCTAGTTCCTAGTAGCCTATATACTACCATGTAAATGGCTTGAGAAAAATACAAGAAAAGACCAACCTTGGTGCTTACTCGATGAAATACAGATGTTAACTAGCAAAGGATTCAACGATATGAAAGTTTCATATCACGGTTATCGTGACCAAAATTTTCGTGGGTATCATTATTATTGTGATAGTGTTGAATGTGCTCAAAAAGTACTACTAATACTTGCACTGAAATCTTTTTACCAAATATTTTTTAAATAAGTAAAAGAAATAGACACACTGTTAAAAAAAAAAGCCAATATTTTGCTAATTTTGTGTTTCTTATGCTTCACTGGTAAGAGTTTTAGTGCTAGTATTTTATCTGTTTAAATCCCTCCATCCATTTTCTACCGCTTATTCCCTTCGGGGTTTAAATGACTTGGCTTTTGTTGTTTTAAATATTGGTTTGTACTGGAGCACTTTAGGATTTATCTTAATGAAAAATGCGTAACGAATAAAATATATTATTATTATTATCTATTATTTCTGTCAGGCGTTGTGTGCTACTTTGTTTAGCGGTCCTTGAATGCACCGTAAAAACAGCTGTCCTTTTTTCTCTGAGTATACAAAACCTAAAACCAGTGAAGTTGGCAGGTTGTGTAAATCCTAAATAAAAACCGAATACAATGATTTGCAAATCCTTTTCAACTTATATTCAATTGAATAGACTGCAAAGACAAGATATTTAATGTTCAAACTGAGAAACTAAATTATATTTTTTGTAAATAATCATTAACTTAGAATTTAATGGCAGTAACACATTGCAAACCAGTAGGCACAGAGGCAATTTTACCACAGTGTTACATGGCCTTTCCTTTTAACAACACTAAGTAAACGTTTGGGAACTGAGGAAACCAATTTTTGAAGCTTTTCAGGCGGAATTATTTCCCATTCTTGCTTGATGTACAGCTTAAGTTGTTCAACAGTCCGGGGTCTCAGTTGTCGCATTTTACGCTTCATATTGCGCCACACATTTTCAATGGGAGAGAGGTCTGGACTACAGGCAGGCCAGTCTAATACCCACACTCTTTTACTATGAAGCCACGCTGTTGTAACACTTGCAGAATGTGGCTTGGCATTGTCTTGCTGAAATAAGCAGCGGTGTCCATGAAAAAGACGTCGCTTGGATGGCAACATATGTTGCTCCAAAACCTCTATGTACCTTTCAGCATTAATGGTGCCTTCACAGATGTGTAAGTTACCCATGCTTTGGGCACTAATACACCCCCATGTCATCGCAGATGCTGGCTTTTGAACTTTGGGGATGGTACTTTTCGTCTTTGGTCCGAGGACACGACGTCCACTGTTTCCAAAAACTGTTTGAAATGTGGACTCGTCAGACCACAGAAAACTTTTCCACTTTGCAACAGTCCTTCTTAGATGAGCTCGGGCCCAGTGAAGCCGGCGGGGTTTCTGGGTGTTGTTGATAAATGGCTTTCGCTTTGCATAGTAGAGTTTTAACTTGCACTTACAGATGTAGCGACAAACTGTAGTTGCTGACAGTGGTTTTCTGTAGTGTTCCTGAGTCCATGTGGTGATATGTTTTACACAGTGATGTTTTTGATGCAGCACCGCCTGAGGGATCGAAGGTCACGGGCATTCAATGTTGATTTTTGGCCTTGTCGCTTACGTGCAGTGATTTCTCCAGATTTCCTGAACCTTTTGATGATATTACGGACAGTAGATGGTGAAATCCCTAAATTCCTTGCAATAGCTCGTTGAGAACTGTTGTTCTTTAACTGTTCAACAATTTTCTCCTGCATTTGTTCACAAAGTGGTGACCCTCGCCCCATCCTTGTTTGTGAATGACTGAGCATTTCATGGAAGCTGCTTTTATACCCAACCATGGCACCTACCTGTTCCCAACTAGCCTGTTCACCTGTGGGATGTTCAAAATAAGTGTTTGATGAGCACTCCTCAACATTCTCAGTCTTTTTTGCCACTTTTTTTAAACATGTTGCAAGCATCAAATACCAAATGAGCCATTATTTTATATAGTTTACCAGTTCGAACATTAAATATCTTGTCTTTGCAGTGTACTCAATTAAATATATGTTGAAAAGGGTTTGCAAATCATTGTATTCTGTTTTCATTTACGATTTACACAACGTGCCAACTTCACTGGTTTTGGGTTTTGTAGAACGATCACTCAGAGACACTAAGAGAGAGCAGAGCTTGTGTGTTCAATGCTGCTCAGACATCATTGTGTTTATATAAGTTTGGATTGGGGTATGTTGTTTCTTAATGGGGAAATATGTTAATGTCTCCTGTTTTCATGTTAGCATTTAAGCTAGTGAGCTGGCGCCAGTCAGTCCGTGAGTTTATCAAAGTACAGTCGTTAATCTCGTTTTTTCGATCATTTTCATTTATTACGGTAATACTAACCGTCGGGAGTTTTACCGTAGTTTTCATTTTCACCGTTTATCGTTACATCACTATAACAAGCTGACCAGCTTTGCTCAAGTAAACATGCTGTACTGCTTTTATGCAAACCAATATAATCCGATTTATGAGATATCAATATCAGATAGGGTACACCGCTAGTTAGTTTACAACATTTTCGTTGGGTGGTGTGCCATTGCAAATTGTGTGTGCGCCATACTTCCAAAAAGTTTAACAAGGCACTGCTCTGATGTTTTTAAGGACCTACTGTTAATAAGCTAGTCAAAGATCCTCAGTATAAATGACAAGAATACACTGTTATTTTTAGACATCTGTAGTCACTCCCAGGTTTTGAATTGATCTTGCATGCCGGCCTTGACTTACAAAGTGTCGTCAGCACTTACCAGGACCACCACATCCACACCTGCCTGCACCAGGAGGTCAAGCCTATACTTGTCGTCGTCCCGGGTGCCGATGGCGGCGCCGCACAGCAGCTGTTTGCGGGAGTCTTTGGAGGCCAGCGGGTAGTCCCTGTTTTTCTTCAGGTCCGTCCTTGCAATGATGGCTACCAGCTCGTCGTCGTCGTTCACGATGGGAAGCTTGCCTGAATTTAAGGAGAACGTCAGGTTGTGAAAACCAAGATATATTTCCTTATTTTACCTTTTTTGCTGCGCTGCAGAATGTCATTAGCTTCTTTCAGGGTGACGCCAGCTCGAGCGACGACCAGCTCTTCTCTCTTTGTCATTGCCTGAAAGAGCACAATCTGAACATCACATCATAAACTCCTCCAAGGCTGTAATACATGGGTGTCATAAAAATAGAAGGATAAGGGGGCACTTTAAAACATTTTATACATTTAAGATGCTAAAATCAATTCAGTGTATTTGAACAAGTTATTTTTAACATAAGCTTTATGTTAAAGGAAACAACACTATTTAGTGTCACATTCACTTATTTGTCTCATTATTAATGAATTCCTTCAAATTCATTCTATTTTTAGAATATGCAGAAAGCCAGTAAAAAACGAACACGCACCTCCGCTAGCGGTTTGATGTGGTCCTTTTCAGACAGGAAGTCTATGTCCCTGGAGGTGACAATGCCCACTAGCTTGCCGCCCATCTTGCCTGTCTCGGTGACCGGGATGCCCGAGAAGCCATGTCGCACTTTGGCCTCGAGCACATCGCCCACTGTTTGGCGTGGGCTCATCACCACCGGGTCTGTGATGAAACCTTGCTCGAACCTCTAAATGTTTGACAGTTGACCTAAATAGTGAGCTATTTAATCATAACAATTTAAAAAAGACAATACAGAGTGGACGATGGCGACTTACCTTGACCTTGCGGACCTCGTCGGCTTGGAATTCAGGCGTGCAGTTGTGGTGGATGAAGCCGATGCCTCCCATTAGCTAAAAAAAAAAATTCTCAAAAGGATGCTCTAAAAATGGTATGTTAATATTATTATTAATCACTTTTTAGTGCCCTACCGCCATTGCTATGGCCATTGCAGACTCTGTGACGGTGTCCATTGGCGAAGAGATGAGGGGAGTCTTCAACGTGATCTTCCTGGTCAGTGCAGATGTTAGGTCCTGACAGAAACAAAAAAACACAAATAGTTACCATCCCAGCTGCTCTCAAAATAGAAAAAATATTTGTTTCAATGTTTACATGTTATGCATGGCAGTCACCAGGGGGCAGCCTTACTTCTTAAAACTTAAAGTCACAACATGAATGAGAAGAAAAACAACGTTTTGTGACTTAAATCATACATTTTATACCAGATAACTAAACGCCTGGAGGTGATATAAGGATCGTCACGCTTCCCAACAGCGACGTGTCCCGTGCAAAAAAAAAAAGCATGTGGGAAAAGGGGCCAATTAATTATTTGCTTTTGAACCGTTATCAGGGACAGACGTAACTCGCCAGTTTTCTCACAGCAGCTCACGTGTGGGGGGAAAAAAAGGAAATAAATCAACTGACAAAGTCGATTCAGACTGAAATAAGCTGTGAAATGCCAGCCACAGGGTGGGAATGTGTGACGCACGCACACACTCAGTAACACCTAACCTCAGGCTCACACCAGCAGGACCATAAAGTCATCCACTGAACGCCAAATGTGGAATTGTTTTTAGTCCCGATACATGACTGGACAACTTATGCAGTCTGTCTAGCTTCGCCCTTTACAGTGGTATACTTGTGCAATGACAATAAAGATCCATCTATCCGTCTACTATGTATATACGCTTTACAACTTATAACAATGGAAACTATTTCAACTGTGAAGGGCTAAAGGAACGAGATTTTAAATGCCAATTAACAAGATCAGGGGTCAGCAACCTGCCACTCTTCAGGTGCCTTGTTGTGGCTCCTTTTGTACTTTGCTGCAATATAAAGTTTACAAACCGTGTTATGTTTCGAGACTATTTTTCTTAAGTATTAGAGGTGGTAAAATGGCTCTCCATAACTATCAGCCTGTGAACAAGATGAATAAAGTAGAAAGGGGCAAGGGATTTGCTCTATGGGATTATCTCCTCCACCATCAACCAGCTGGCAGACGTAAACACCGGCGTGAGTGAGCAGCAGAAATAGCTCAGACTATTTTTGTTGTGCAACCATCTCTGAGGTTTGCCGTGGAAATGCTCCCCAAAGGACAATGGAAGACTCACCACTTCGTCTGAGGTGAAGTCAATGAAGCCAGGTAAGATCAGGAAGTCACTGAAAGACACAAGAAGAATAAAAGTTAGAGACAAGATGTGAAAATGAATAAAACACGAAAAAACAAATCAATCGGAAAAAAAAAATATATATATATATATACAAATACAGCCCACGGGCCAAGTGCGGCCCGCGAGACCACACGTTTCACATAAAAAGTGTGTTCTCTCCCTAATTTAGTCCATTGTGATTTTAATCAAATTGATCCTGCCTACCTCTTGTGGCAAAGATAGAATTGATGGTCAAGGACCATGAGTTTCATTGGGAAGAAGCGTGAGCACAGCATCAATTCATATGACCAAATAAATCCACACAACGCGTCCCACTCGTGGTATAAACTAACTATAACCAACAAATAAAGTCAACACATAGCACACCTTCCGCTCATTCATCTTTGTGGACATTATAAAACACATTCAAGCACTATTATGTAATTAAAAACTAGACATATATGCATTTACTGAAGTGCATGATGGGTAATATGGGGACGTCGTGGCGAGGTTGGGAGAGTGGCCGTGCCAGCAACCTGAGGGTTCCTGGTTCGATCCCCACCTACTACCAACCTCGTCACGTCCGTTGTGTCCTTGAGCAAGACATTTCATTCACCCTTGCTCCTGATGGGTCGTGGTTAGGGCCTTTCATGGCAGCTCCCGCCATCAGTGTGTGAATGGGTCAATGTGCTAATAGTGTCAAAGCGCTTTGAGTACCTTGAAGGTAGAAAAGCGATAAACATGTATAACCCATTTACCATTTACCACATGAAAAACACTCTCCAGACTTCTCCATGGTTGGTGCATTTTAGCGACTTGATATTTCTGATTGATTACAAAACCTTAGGGAGGTTATCTGGGGAAGTAAACTAGTAAACTTTTAATATTTAATGTTTTTATCGTTTAAACTTCATGTTGCATTGTCATCACAACCGGATGTGTGGAGGTGGGGTTGTTGAAGCAGTTGAAGTTATGTGTTGTTGTTCAGTCTGTCACAGCTTCTTTAATCAATGCAAACTGAAGTGTTGATTTTGTAAAAATTACAGTTGTTACGTCACGATCAACGCTCTGCTGTGTGGTGAAAAAAAGCTTTGTGGGTATTTTTGTATGCGTGTCTACGGGTGTGTGTGTGTGCGCGCACGCCCACAAGCATCCATATTCCAGCGTATTGGCAATTACCCTCAAATATATGGCTTTACCGCAGGTTGTACTGTATTCTTACATGCTGAGCAAACTTTCCTCTTCAATTTAGTGTGAAATTAATACCGTATTTCCTTGAATAGCCGCGGGGGCGCTAATTAATTTAAAACCCTCTTCTCACCCCTGCGTTTACCAAAAGCAGGCGAGATTGCCATGCATGCGGTAATTATTTTAAAACCTCTTCTCACTCCGGCGCTTACCTTATCATGAAAAGCACATTTAATAAAAAAAACGTTATTATGGTCTTACCTTTCGGTATAAATGAGTCCATGCCAGCTCCTTTTGAAGAAAAGTATCGATATAGAAGTCTTCCTTCAGTTTTAAAAGTCTCTCTGTCTCGATGGAGATCTTCTTTTTAAGTATTACCTCCTGCTTCCATTGAAAGTCCACTTTAGAAAACTGTTTTATTTTAGATATGTAATCCTCCATGGTAAAACAATGGCTGCGCACTCTTGCTGCTGTTGTCTTCTTCTGCAGTACCGGTCTCCTGCAGTACCGGTAGTCGCAAGAAGGATCACTAGCGCCCTCTACCACCAGGAGGCGGGAGTCATTTAATGACTCTTGTTTGACCCGGCGGAAGTGCCAAGCATGCGCTAATTATTTGGCGAAACGAGTTTGACCCGGCTGTAATTCGAGGCATGCGAATACCATATTCCCGACGCCAATTCAAGGAAATACGGTATGCAGACTTAAAACATTGCGATCGGAGATTAAGTGTAAAAACAGCAGTGTAGACGTGATCACAGCTCACTCTGAGACAGCACACATAGTTGTAACAAATAATTTAAAAAAACAAAAAGTTAATGTAGTAATTTTGATATCAAATGTATTTAGATGGTTATTCAATTACATTACAAATATACTTAATATCTATATAGGAACACCAACTTCAGAACTGTGTACACACACACGCACACACACAGGAAATATGAGGAAAGTGAAAAAATACTTGTTAAATCCTCAATCCATCTGTTTATTTTTCTACCGTTTGTTTCTCTCAAGCGGTGGAACTGGAGCCTTTCAAGAAGCATTCGGGCAAAAGGCAGCGTACTTCTTGGACAAGTCGTCCACTCATAAACTATCATCCAGAAAATATATTTGAAGCCAGCAAAGTCAAACATCAGTTTGTGAGGTATCTACATTATTAAAAGTTAATTTGTTAGTTAACTTTTCTGAGAAACAGCATTTTCTAGACTGATACAAACATGTTCACTGTGGAGAACACTGCTTCTTATTCCATTTTAATGTCCTATGAGTGTGTGTGTGTGATGCTTTTATCTAATGATAAATTACATAAAATAGCATTAAGACAATAATCTCACTGAGGGATCTTCTTCATAAATAAAGCACAATTTGAATGTTGCCAGTCATATTAGTGAAACAAATATCTCACCCCTCTTTTTGTCACAGTAGTTTTCATAGTAATGAAAGTTGGAGACCTGCTCTATTATAAAGATGCACATTGAATTTATTTAAGCAGGACAAACTCCTGTTAAACAAATATGTTTTTTTAATTCTGTTAAGTTAAGCAGGAAATATTTATATTTAAGACAAAAAATAAAAAATGCATACATACATACATACAGACACTTATAATATATATGTACACACACACACATACATATATATATATATATATATATATATATATATATATATATATATATATATATATATACATATATATATATATATATGTATATATATATATATATATATATATATATATATATATATATATATATATATATATATATATATATATATATATATATATATATATATATATATATATATACACATACATATCTATCTACCGTAATTTCCGGACTATAAGCCGCTACTTTTTCCCCTCGTTCTGGTCCCTGCGGCTTATACAAGGGTGCGGCTTATATACGGCCCGTTCTTCTCCGACACCGACGAAGAGGATTCCGGTGGTTTTAGTACACAGGAGGAAGACGATGACACAATGATTAAAGACTGACTTTTCATATACCGGTAGGCTGGTTATTTTGATAACGTACAGGCGAGCACTTTGTATTACTTTGCACCGTTGTATTATTTGTACTCTGCACGAATGCTGTTCGCCATGTCAAAGATGTGAAAGTTTGATTGAATGATTGAAAGATTTATTGTTAATAAATGGGACGCTTTGCGTTCCCAAACAGTCATCTCTGTCCCGACAATCCCCTCCGTGGTAGCAGGAACCCCTAAATACTACGGTAATTACACATCAAAACCCTGCGGCTTATAGTCGGGTGCGGCTTATATATGGAGCAATCTGTATTTTCCCCTAAATTTAGCTGGTGCGGCTTATAGTCAGGTGCGGCTTATAGTCCGGAAATTACGGTATATATACACTACCGTTCAAAAGTTTGGGGTCACCCAAACAATTTTGTGGAATAGCTTTCATTTCTAAGAACAAGAATAGACTGTCGAGTTTCAGATGAAAGTTCTCTTTTTCTGGCCATTTTGAGCGTTTAATTGACCCCACAAATGTGATGCTCCAGAAACTCAATCTGCTCAAAGGAAGGTCAGTTTTGTAGCTTCTGTAACGAGCTAAACTGTTTTCAGATGTGTGAACATGATTGCACAAGGGTTTTCTAATCATCCATTAGCCTTCTGAGCCAATGAGCAAACACATTGCACCATTAGAACACTGGAGTGATAGTTGCTGGAAATGGGCCTCTATACACCTATGTAGATATTGCACCAAAAACCAGACATTTGCAGCTAGAATAGTCATTTACCACATTAGCAATGTATAGAGTGTATTTCTTTAAAGTTAAGACTAGTTTAAAGTTATCTTCATTGAAAAGTACAGTGCTTTTCCTTCAAAAATAAGGACATTTCAATGTGACCCCAAACTTTTGAACGGTAGTGTATATATACACAATATATATATATATATATATATATATATATATATATATACATATATTGTGTGTATATGTATGTATATGTATATATATATATATATATATATACACATATATTGTGTGTATATGTATGTATATATATATATACATACACATAAACTGTATATATAGACTATACATATAGATATATATGTGTGTATATATTTACATGCTTTCGCCCCCCCCGGTAATTTTTTTTTAGCCCAAACTGTCTGACCAACCTGCCAACTCTACGCCTAAATTGGACACCATGCACCACGAAAGAAGTTCTGTCTGCTTTCAAACACCCACAAGCATCCATGGAGAGGAATTCCAGCTAAAACATCTGCTAGTGTTTAGCCGCCGCCGCAAAAACAGCAGCAGCATTTGTGAAGGAGGTGGCAACTTTCGCTCTGACGCCTAACATGCACTTCAAGGAATTTGCCCTCAAGTATTGATTTTTTCTGCACCGTGTGACCCTGAGGGTGACACATAGTTGCCGTGGCGATGAGGCAACAGGGTGGGGTGGGAAGAAGAGATGTCGCAATTTGAACATCTGTTCAGTAGTCGCGTCGAGGGTTACATTTTAGCAGTCGAGAAAAAATTACAAGAGAAATTAGGAAGTAGCTTTCTCGTAGTGCACTTCCTTTAAAAGATCCCCTATTACCGCAATTAGTGACTTTTTGATGATGTGCAAACAGTACAGCTTTTTCCATATATATATTTGTGGCGGGCCGGCTGTTCACCCACACTTATAAAGTACCAATGATTTGTCACACACACACACACACTAGATGTGGCAAAATTATTCTCTGCATTTGACCCATCACCCTTGCTCACCTCCTGGGAGGTGAGGGGAGCAGTGGGCAGCAGCGGTGGCCGCGCCCGGGAATCATTTTTGGTGATTTAACCCCAATTCCAACCCTTGATGCTGAGTGCCAAGCAGGGAGGTAATGGGTCCCATTTTTATAGTCTTTGGCCGGGGTTTGAACTCACAACCTACCGATCTCAGGGCGGACACTCTAACCACTAGGCCACTGATAAGCAAATTATAATGGGACAGACTGGTGCTTTAAATGGGACAATGAAAAAGGAGGATTACCTCCAAATTCTTCAGGACAACTTAAAATCATCAGCCCGGAGGTTGGGTCTTGGGCGCAGTTGGGTGTTCCAACAAGACAATGACCCCAAACACATGTCAAAAGTGGTAAAGGAATGGGTAAATCATGCTGGAATTTAAGTTTTTAGAATGGCTTTCCCAAAGTCCTGACTTAAACGTGTGGACAATACTGAAGAAACAAGTCCATGTCAGAAAACCAACATTTTAGCTGAACTGCACCAATTTTGTCAAGAGGAGTGGTCAACAATTCCACCAGAAGCTTGCCAGAAGCTTGTGGATGGCTACCAAAAGCGCTTTATTGCAGTGAAACTTGCCAAGGGACATGTAACCAAATATTAACATTGCTGTATGTATACTTTTGACCCAGCAAATTTGGTCACATTTTCAGTAGACCCATAATAAATTCATAAAAGAACCAAACTTCCTGAATGTTATTTGTGACCAACAAGTATGTGCTCTAATCACCCTATCACAAAAAATAAGAGTTGTAGAAATTATTGGAAACTCAAGACAGCCATGACATTATGTTCTTTACAAGTGTATGTAAACTTTTGACCACAACTGTACACACACACACACACACACACGAGGGGTTTTTATATACCAAATTATAGGTGCACGACCAGCTGTGTCGCTACTGACAGTCGATTTAGATGCACGTTTTTTGGGTATTGTTTTTTTTTTTTTTTTCAAAATAAAGCAGAGGAACATTTTTATGACATTTGATGGCATTTCAAACTTACTATGGCAAATAGTATGTAAATAACAGACTATTTACAGTATATCCAACCATACAATATATTACTTAAATTTGATTTCATGTGAAAAAGAAATGTTTTCATGTAGAAAAAAAACGTATTTTAAAGGTGTGGCGGCATTTATCTTGCAGTGGCAGTCGCTTTGGTGTAGAACACATTAAAGCCTTCTACAGAAAGCTAGGAGTATCCAACGATGATTTCAAATTAGAAATGGTCACAGCTGATGAGGTGTTTAAAAAATTGAGCGCGCTCCACCCTAACAAGGCCACCAGCCTTGATAATATTCCCTCCAGATTCCTCAGGGACTCTGCCTCCATCATTGCCCCGATCGTCACGCACATAATAAACCTATCAATTACACAAGGCCAAGTACCAAAAGATTTTAAGATAGCAAGAGTAACTCCCCTCTTTAAAAAAGGAAGCAAATTGGGACCTGGCAACTACCGACCTGTTTCTATTCTCAGCTCCATTTCGAAAGTAATGGAGAAAATAGTTTATGAACAGGTCGATAGTTACCTTGCCACTAATAAACTCATGTACAAATTCCAATCCGGCTTCAGAACTAACCACTCCACTGACACATGCCTTCTCTATCTGACCGACCACATCAAACATGAGGTGGACGCGGGCAAATACTGCGGCATGGTCATGCTGGACCTTCAGAAGGCCTTTGACACCGTTAACCACGCTATACTGTTGGATAAGCTCAGAGCAATCGGATTTAACAAAACCTCTTGGAGCTGGATGCAATCTTACTTGGAGGGGAGGGAGCAGGTGGTAGAGGTGAACGGCACCGTGTCCCCCCCCCTCTCGGTGAGCTGTGGAGTCCCCCAAGGCAGTATATTGGGACCTTTACTGTTCCTAATATACATAAACGACATGTCATCGGCATGCGACTGTGAATTCTTTTTGTTTGCGGATGACTCTGCCTTGGTGGTATCCGGCAAGGACAAGTCACAGGTGGAGAAAATCCTCAGTGCTGAGCTCTGTAGAACTTGCACCTGGCTCGCTGACAACAAGCTATCCATCCACTTGGGTAAAACAGAATCCATCCTGTTTGGGTCCCACATCAAACTTAAGAGAGTCAATGACTTCACCATAAAAGTAGGTGACAGTGTCATCACCAGGAAAGATGAGGTCACCTACCTAGGTTCCATTCTAGAGGCTAACCTTTCCTGTGATAAAATGGCAACCAAGGTAATCAAAAAGGTTAACCAACGAACGATATTTCTCTACAGAATTTCCTCTCTGGTCAACAAAAGCACCTTGAGGATTCTGGCGGGAACTCTCGTTCAACCCTTTTTCGATTACGCATGCACCTCCTGGTACCCTAGCACCTCCAAAACCCTCAAATCTAAACTCCAAACATCTCAGAACAAGCTAGTCAGGTTACTTCTAGACCTCCACCCCAGATCCCACCTCACTCCTACCCACTTCTCTAAAGTGGGCTGGCTCAAGGTGGAGGACAGAGTTAAACAACTTGCACTGAGCCTAGTCTATAAAATCCGCTACACCTCCCTGATACCGAAGTACATGTCAAACTACTTCCTTAACGTAAATGACCGCCATAACCACAACACCAGGGGGTGCTCCACTAACCACGTTAAACCCAGATTCCGAACTAACAAAGGTCTTAACTCATTCTCTTTCTATGCCACATCAATGTGGAATGCGCTCCCAACAGGTATAAAAGAAAGGGCATCTCTATCCTCCTTCAAAACCGCAATAAAAGTTCACCTCCAGGCAGCTACAACCCTAAACTAACACCCTCCCCGGATTGCTAATAATCAAATGTAAACAATCAAATGCAGATACTTTTTCCTTTTTCTTATGCCTTCTGATCTCTCTCTCTCTTTCTCTCTCTATGTCCACTACTTGATGTCCATATCCCCCCCCCCTCCACACCCCTGATTGTAAATAATGTAAATAATTCAATGTGATTATCTTGTGTGATGACTGTATTATGATGATAGTATATATGATAGTATATATCTGTATCATGAATCAATTTAAGTGGACCCCGACTTAAACAAGTTGAAAAACTTATTCGGGTGTTACCATTTAGTGGTCAATTGTACGGAATATGTACTTCACTGTGCAACCTACTAATAGAAGTCTCAATCAATCAATCAAAACCACGATCATTTACATGTAGGGTTTTATGAGCGATAAAAAAATTGATGGATGGTTTATTAATCTGCTTGTTCATTTACTGTTAATATGTGATTACTTCCTGTTTTAACATGTTTTATCTACACTCATGTAATAATCACATATTGTATTGTTGTTTGAATGCTTTACATAGGTTTAGAATTACACTACAAATGTGGGTATTGATCCAATACCAAGTAGTTACAGGATCTTACATGGGTCATATTTAAAGTAATCCTGTGTCCAAGGGCATATTTCCAGACTTTATAAACAATTAAAAAAAAAACTCAAGATTTTATTAAGGTAAAAAAATATCGATGTAATCATTGTAGGATCGACTATATATGGCTCTTGTAATTGGTATGGTTACAGGGCACTTATGTTCCAGTTTTATGTGATGTGATTTAATGTAACTGTTTATTACAAATAGATAGTACTTTATTGATTCCTTCAGGAGAGTTCCCTCAGGAAAATTTAAAAGCAAAAGAAATGCACTGTTTTTAAATGTTGCAAGTGATAAACGCTTATTTAGTGAAATGAAAATAATTGTAAAACTGCATTAATATACATAAATTATTGATGTATCAATAATCGAATCATAGCTCCTGAATCTTAATCGTATTGTGAGTCGTTCAAAGATTCTCACCTCTACTAGTAGGAGACTGTATCCTTGACATATAACTGTTTTAGTATGTAATGTTTTAGTTATTGAAATATAAATTATGTTAAAAAAAATAAATAATAATGAGCACCCCCCGTAACTCCGAGAGGGATGAGCGGTAGAAAAAGGAATGGATGGATGGAATTGCGACCAATCTTGTCTTCCAGTGCTGATCATGTAGTAAACAAACTGTCAGCAAATTTCAGCATCAATGTTGGATTTTAACACTACCTTGGTGAAAGACTCTATAATGCGAGACCTTTAAAACGTAGACTAATGCATGTTTACGGTTCTAGAATTTGCTTCCTGCTCTAATGGTTGTGATTTAGGAATTCAAGTCTTAATCTGACTGTTTGTCTTTCCACAGTGAACAAACAAGCGCTCAGTCATTAAAAGTCAAAGAACGCAATGTGCTGTAAATGAGGTAACCCAGTAACTAATACTCAAAATGTATTACATGTTTTTTAGTCGTAGAGCCGGATTTTATCATGGCCACAGGATGTATGCTCTTTAAAGATGACAACACAACAGCTACTTTCTTATTTCTTTCCACTAAAATATGGACTCAAATAGTGCGATTGTGACACCCAGTCGCTATGTGTGAGCGCTGCAGCTTTTTGGAGGCCTTCTTCCTAATGCTCGTCACATGATCTCAATTGGGGCGGTCATGTGAGGAACCTTTAAGGAAAGCGTGATGCGCGTTACTAAGAACTAATTAGGAATAAAGATTCGAATGAGAAAATATCTAAGTGTGATTGTAGAATTATCTTCCTGGTTAAATGATAATTTAGTCATGCATTCCTCATTGGACACCAGGATGCGAAGCAGGCCATGCACATGCACTTTAACAATCAGTGAGAGTTAATAAAGTACTAATGTTCATCTCTTGACAGGGGTCAGGCTCGTTTGAAAGGTGTACCCTCATTGATTTGTCACGCTTTGATTGACCACAGGTAACCTTTGCGAGGACAATCATCACAGTTATCTCAAAGATGACTTGTTCTACTCACTTGCTTGTCAACCCATCTCCTTTAGAGCAAAGCTCTTCAGCCGTTTGACCGTCGGAGACAACGCACTGTTGTTGGTCACATCTGCTGGTTCAGAACGTGTTGGCTATTACAAAGCACTACTTTACACCTAATGCCACCTCAGTAGGAGCCGCCTTCGGAAGCGCTTGGTGGCTCCCAAAAAAGCGTGCAGGAGGATGTCTTACTTGTATGTCAGGCCGTCGCCGATGGAGAAGAGCTGCTGTGCCGAGAGTCCATCTTCGGGGACGTATCCTGTGCCGCCGCTGATTAAGTAATCCGCCATGCTGGGACAAAACAATAGAAGAGGATTGTTCATTAACACACGTTCAGTCCAACACAATTGGGATTTGAGTATGTAAATGATATACAAACTACACTGCTACAGCAACATTTTTGGTAGATTTTTTTATATTTAAACACAGAATTCACACTAAACACAGTTCACTAATCTTGACATTCTAACAGTAAATCTGCTTTATAAAAAAACAAGCTACATATCTTAAAATTTAGAGGTCTGCCAACTACAGACAGAGCTATTATTTTTCTTCACAAATATGCTAACCTATCATGATGCCACTGTTAAAAATGTGTCATATCACTGTAGCTCATGTAGACCTGGGCCGACATTCGATAAGTTACGCCTGGGCCGATATTGGATAAGTCAATTAACCGACAATAAATTAAAATGAAGGTCAGTAAGTTTTCCAGCGTCGATAAATCGACATGTGCATGCTTCAAAAGCATTTACGCTTTTAGCGGCTATGCGCGTTTGTACCATAGCAGAATGAAAAGAAGAGGGTGAATTATGTTGTTCTCATGTTTTTGACTCTTTGTACAGCGACACGGGGCCCCTGGCCTGCTAGAATCACACAGTGCAACCAGTTAGCATGTAGCAGCTCACATGGACAAAATGGTCAAAAAGAACCAAATGTAGTTTAATAATGTTTTAAAACTAGCATTTTTTAAAAGTGCTATCATGTCATGTCAGTTTTCCTTACACAGAATCTGCCAAACTTAATTTTGTTTTGCATATGGCCTGTTAATACATCTGCTTATACTGTACTGTTTATATTGTGACTTTGCACTTTTGTTTAAAAAGGTCCTAACTTGATTGTCAGTTAAGTAATGTTCAACTGTACCTCTGCCTAAATGTTCAATATTGAAATACAACTTTGTTTGTCAATACTTTATTTAGCTATTTCATTAATTGTTATGGTTGTGGGCGGGCATTTGTACTACAAGCACACGGTAATAATGATAAGCGCCGTAAAATTCCCAATTGTTAGGATTACCGTATTAAATTAAAATTACCGAAAAACCATGATTTGATAACTGGACATTAATATAACTACGGACCGACTAGCGTTAACTTGCTAGCTAGCTCAAATGTTAACATGAAAACGAGAGACATTAACATCTTTCCCCATTAAGAAACGGCATTCCCCAATGTAAACTTGTATAAACAGTTTACAATACTGTCTAAACTACTAACATGCAATATTCACATTAAACATAAAAGCTGGGCTGTCTTTACACAAAGTGATCAAACTATACTCGACAGTGTCGAATTGAAATAGACTGTGTCTTCAACAGGACGAGAACTCACATGACGTCACATAAATCGAAGTGAAAAAAAGTGATCAACTTATTTGCATTTAATAAAAAACATTCAAAAATATTTACAAATTATAATGGAAAAAGATGAACATATTTAAACACACAAATAAAAATTATATGAGTCTTATGAAGACAATATTTGAGGAAAAGTTTCCTCTGCCAAGAAAGTAAATTGTGTGGTTATTTATTTTAGTTATTTAAAGAAAAAAACAAATTGGTTAAAATATTTTAGTGTCTCACAGTGTATAAGTACGTTTTGAGCAAATTTAACAATACCTCTGTAGTAATGATAACTGTGACATACGGAGTATATCCTATTTTTATTATTTGTTTGTTTTATTTAACTTGGATATTTAAAAGTTCACATTTCATTTAAAATGTTAAAATTTACAAGAGATACAAGATTATTAGTATGTACTCTCAAATCATCAGTGGTTAATTTGGTCTCAAAATAATGTTGACAATAATATCCTCCATCATCCAGCAAAATGTTGCTAATGTTTGTATCCTCAAGTTACACTTCATATTACTACGTCATATGCTGCATATAATGTCATATATTACAAACCACAGGTGTCAAACTCAGGGGCCAGATCTGGTCCGCCACATCATTTTGAATGGCCTGAAAATAATATGCATCAATAAAGTAGTTTATCTTTCTTTCTTTTTTTATTTTGACAGGAAAAAAAGACATGTACTACATGCAATTATATATCTTTTAAACTTGATCCATCTAATAATGCAACAAATATTATATTATCATACACTCGAAATATTTTTGGGGTAAAAACATATGTGAATATCTATGATTTCAAAAGCAAGTTATCAATCAAACTGTACACTGTAATCATGACAATGTATTTATTTATTTTTTAAACAGTTTTTCTTCAGAATCCTACTGTAAGAAAAAAACTGTGGTATCATTTTTACATTTACAGTAATACACTGTGAAAACAGCAACCGTATTTTTTAAGCAAAAAAAACAAAAAACTAACAAACCTAGCAGTTCAATCACCAGAATTTGACAGTAACAGAGTGTGACCATTATACTGTAAATTTCATGGTAAAATTATATCTTTTTTTTTGTAAGTGAAATATACATTTACTAATCAAATGCATAGGTAATGGTGTGACAATATCATACGGCTAATCCTTATACTGTTAAAGTACCCCCTGATAGTCACACACACACTAGGTGTGGTGAAATTACGCTCTGCATTTGACCCATCCCCTTGCTCCACCCGCTGGGAGGTGAGGGGAGCAGTGAGCAGCAGCGGTGGCCGCGCTCGAGAATTATTTTGGTGATTTAACCACCAATTCCAAACCTTGATGCTGAGTGCCAAGCAGGGAGGTAATGGGTCCCATTTTTATAGTCTTTGGTATGACTCGGCCGGGGTTTGAACTCACAACCTACCAATCTCACTGTACATGTATGTTTCTTTTATTATTATTACAAGCGGCCGGCCCTCTGAGGGCTGCCAAAAGTGCAACGTGGCCCTCAATGAAAACCAGTTTGACACCCCTGATCTAAACAAAACCAAAACGTGTATAAAGTTCAGAATAGAGCTTCTTAAAGACAAACAGGTCATTAGCATTAAAGCTACAAACACACAGATCGACGTGTTCACATTTACTCAAAGCATATTTAAACTTTCTAGAATACCAGCCTATATATTCCCAAACTACTTTCTTCAAGCTTCTGATTGGTTAAAAAAACATGCCAAATACCTTTGCCCTTCTCCCATCTCATTTACAAGCAGATGTCTAGCCATGTTCTCAAAAGATGGTGACCATAGCAACATAGACCGGCCAATCAGGTGTCAAGATGCAACAAGACGGTTCTTCTCTCGTCAAATGTTAACACAAGCAACATCAACACCACGGTACCCCTTTAGGACTTCTTTAGGAAGCCGCATGAACAATTTGCTAACAGTAAAAACACGGCGTGGAAATAAGTGGCGCCCTTAGAAGCCATCATACGTTTAAAGAAAAAAAAATACGTTTATCAGAGGATCAAAGAGGGAAATTTCTAACCAATCAAAACGGGAGTGTCAAAAACATCACAGCCAACACGACAATGCTCCTGGTGTATAAGACGTGTTAAATCATGCGACGACCATTAAAAGTGCGGCACTTTTATTAACCAGCCGGATGACCAACATCAGCGAGACAAATAAAAGGGTAAATAATGACAGACTTCAAATATCGCTGAAATAGTCACGCCGATTGCCAGGTAAGATTGCGTTGATGGATACATGGCGCTGAGGTGGAAATGCGGCTAAATCGCTTAACGTGGGCGACAAGCGACGCTATGTTGGCATACTTCCCAATGGCGTTTCGACGGTAGCATCAAAATACATGCATGGAAGGGTGTTTATATGTCATGTTAATCGCAAAAGTCAACGAGGTGTTAAAACTTTTGAAGTGTAAACAGTTTTAGGATTTCTAATGTAGTAAATGTGACTGTCACAAAACCTTCATGCCGCATGGAGCAGTGAGGAAAAACCGACTGGACTAACTTTGGGCTAATTATTGACAGTGTTTAGCCTAAATTGCAACGTTTACGAGACTCCAACCATTTGCCACTCTGCAATTGTAAAATAAACCGGTTGTTGGCCATTAAAGCTCTCACCCAGCCGGACAAGTTCTTATAGTCGGCGCACGCACAAAAAACATGTGGAGTCTCAGCTAGCTGTTAGCATTAGCATCCTGCCACACTGACATGAGGAGGCGCGCTCTTTTCCTAGCGTGTGTTGGTTTAATGCAATTGTCAAAATAATATGAATAAATATTGTTTTCCGTAACAGCGTCTAGAGTTGACCCAAAAAAGCAGGAGCAAGCTCTCGCTTATGGAACGAAAGGCGGCGACTTGGAGGTGTAGTGAAGATGCTAAAGCTAACATCGGCAAGAGTTGCCTTTACCTGGAAACAAGACCCGACAAGCCGCCAGTGGCTCCAAAGTGAATAAAAATAAAAAAAAAAGTGTAGTGCGTCTGCCACGGAGCGTGTTGGTGTTATGTACCACCGCGAAGGCGTAACATCCCCTTTCTGTGGGGAGGCGTGTTCATCTGAGCTAGCATCCTTCCGACTCTGTTGCCACCCTGACGTCATACAAGACATGCGCAGATAGGATTTCTTCTTTTTTTTTAACACTGTTGCTATGTGGACAGGCTGCTTGGTCACGTGACATTAGGAGCCTCTCAGTCAGAATATAATGCATGTCATTGCATTGACCCTATAAAGCTATTTTTTCATTTGAATATATACATGAAAAAATATAGTCGAGGTTTCTGTGGTCTATCCGATATACAGTGCTCAATACCGGGGTAGAGCGGAATATACGTTAGGTCAGGAAAAAACACAGAGGTGTCTCAAAGGGATGCACAAGCCACAACGACATCCTCGGTTCAGAGCCCGCATAAGGGCAAGGAAAAACTCACAACCCAGTGGGATGTCAATGTGAATGACTATGAGAAACCTTGGAGAGGACCGCAGATGTGGGTGACCCCCCTCTAGAGGAGACCGGATACAATTGACGTCGAGTGGGTCTAGCACAGGGGTCGGCAACCTTTACCACTCAAAGAGCCATTTTGGAAAGTTTCACAAATTAAAGAAAACAATGGGAGCCACAAAAATGTTTTGATAATTTAAAATGAAAAACACCGCATACAAAGCTTAAATTGCTTTGCGCTATGTTAACCAGGGGTCTCTGACACACGCACCGGCACGCATCTTAATATGGAAATTTAATGTTAGTGCGGCCCGCGACTTTTAAGTGAATGGTGCTTGATATCGTCTTTCTTGCCAACCCTCTCAATTTTCCGGGAGACTCCCAAATTTCAGGACGTGCTGGCACTGCTTTTAGTGCCCTCTACAGTCTGCCCAAACAGCGTACCTGCTTGGCCACATGTTGAATGCAGCTTTTGCTTGCTCACGTAAGTGCCAGCAAGGCATACTTGTTCAACAGCCACACAGCTTACACTGACGGTAGCCGTACAAAAACAACTTTAACACTGTTACGTTACAAATATGCGCCACACTGTGAACCCACACCAAAAAAGAATGACAAACACATTTCTGGAGAACATCTGCACTGTAACACAACATCAACACAACACAACAAATACCCAGAATCCCATGCAGCCCTAACTCTTCCGCTCAACCGACGCACGGAGAGGGGGGGGGGGGGGGGGTTGATGTGTGGGGGGGTTTGGTGGTAGCGGGGGTGTATAATGTAGACCGGAAGAGTTAGGGCTGCATGGGATTCTGGGTATTTGTTGTGTTACGGTGCGGATGTTCTCCAGAAATGTGTTTGTCATTCTTTTTTGGTGTGGGTTCACAGTGTGGCGCATATTTGTAACGTAACAGTGTTAAAGTTGTTTTATAAGGCAACCGTCAGTGTAAGCTGTGTGACTGTTGAGCAACTATGCCTTGCTGTCGCCTACGTGTGCAAGTAAAAGCAACATATAACATGTGGCCGGGCTGGCACGCTGTTCGTAAATGCTATACAGGACAATTAATGCAGTGCCATTAGGGCACGCCCTTGATTAAGTAAGTAGAGTGAAAATAGGATAATATTTGTCCTGGGAGATTTCTAGGAGAGGCAGTCTCCTGGGAAAATCGCGGGGGGGGGGTCGTTAAGTATACTGGGAAAACCGGGAGGGTCGGCAAGTATGCAGCTGAGCCGCATCAGAGTGGTCAAAGAGCCGCATGCGGCTCCGGAGCCGCGGGTTGCCGACCCCTGGTCTAGCATAATATTGTATAAGTCCAATCCATAGTGGATCTAACATAATAGTGAGAGCCACTATAGGTATTTCATCCCTACAAGCCTGTTTCGCAGGTTTCCCTGCTCGTCACTCCGCAGGTGTGCTTTGCTTTTTGTTTGGCTTGCATGGTGTATTTTGTGTTGTTACCACTATGCAAAAAAGTGTGATAGCCATAGACTGCGGCAAAGGCGACGCCTGGCTGCTCATGAAGTCGTTATTATAACGTAAATAAATAGACCTAATAAACACGGCACAACAATTACAGCAGTATCTATAACACGCCATTAGGTGACAGTATGGCTGTGTCTTCAAAGGGTATTCCTACCTTATTTTAGTTTTATTACACACACACATAAAACTTAGATCAGTGGTTCTCAAACTTTTTACATCAAGTACCACCTCAGAAAACACTTGGCTCTCCAAGTACCACCATAATGACCAACATTAAAATACAGTAGCGTAGTAGGCCTAAGTATTCGTTAAAAATATGACAGAGATTTTATTTAACAAGTATATTTAATATTTTTGTTGTGTTTTCAGTGTAACATTACACACAGTTTGAACAGTAACACTATTTGAATATAGGAAAATACAACACTGTGATTTAATCAAGTGATTCTTTGGCCTACCACTAGATGGAGCCTGCGTGCCTAAGTTTTGACAATCACTGGCTTCGATAATTTAAACAGGGAATATTTTTTGCATGCTGCCTGATTTGAGCAGCCTATTACCTTTTAGTCGGGAAGGGATTCATACGGCCCCATCCCTGGGTGGATTTTCCAGTGAGAGGAAGGTGGTGGGGGGGTTAATCATTTTGCAAAGCAGTCTGATGAAAATATTGGAAAGCGCCACGCTGCATATTAACTGACGTTGTGGTCAAAGTTGGAGTTTCCACAAAAACATTTTAAGATACTCAACACTCTACTGCCATCTGGCAGCGAAAGTGAATAGTGCAACCCCCCAATTCGTCACGTTTCATGTGTCAGGTAAACCACGATAAAAGGGGCTACTATATAACAAAACGTTTACAGGTGAAATAGTTGCAAATGTGGAATTACTGCACTTTTTGTGTTTGGAGTACTTACTACATAGTAAGTGCACTTCAAAAACACATTATTTTTTTTATAAATGGCTGTGATGATAATGTCAATGACGGATTCCTAATCACTGCTATGTTGGAATTAATATTAATATTGATACTGTTGTTGATATTATTCATTTTGGTTTGACTACTTTTGGATTGTTTTGTGTCATGTTTGTGTGTCCTCTCAATTGCTCTGTTGATTGCCATTCTGAATGTTGCTAGGCCGGGTTTGGTTATGGAATTGGAATTGTATGATTATGGTACTATTGTGTGTTATTTTGTTGTATTGATTAATAAAAATAAAAAAACACCAAAAAAACACATTAGACTCATAGATGACATTTCAAACATGGTAAAAAGTCCTCAATTTATTTGCGCTCATATGGTGAAAGTATGACATTAATGGAGGGTGTCGCACTGCAGCGGCCCAAAGCAGTGTGAGGATTGATGTGTGTTCAGGTGAGATCCCGTGTAAAGTGTGTCTTAAATGTAGCATGTGGAAAAAGTTGCCTTGTAATCTCATAAAGTGGCGGCACTCACTAGATATGGTTCACTGGCCATATGGGTCAGTGGTTCCCTTTTGTGCCGACGCTATTCCCAGCTGTGTCCGCGCTCTCAGCTGCTCGGGATAGCCCCGTGGTGATGGCCACCAGAAGAGTCCTATTTTTAAGACGGAAAGCTGCACTCAGGATTTGTGTTGTTGTTGTGGCAAGCAGGCGACACGGTGATAAACTATGTTTTGTTCACCAGCAAGACAAAAAGTGTGATGATAACCATAGAACAGGAAATGGTCCTAACTTTGGCACAAAAAGGAATCTGGCTATAACTTAATACATCAATTGTGTTCATCATGTCTTCTTAATAAATAGGTACAAGATTCTCATATGCAGACAAATTAAGTATTTGAAGAAGAGATCTCTGACAGTTTCGTCAGAACTGTCGTGTCTAAAAATCAGCTCTGACGAAGGCTGAAGTGTCAGCCGAAACTGTCAGCAGGCATCTCTTACTCAAACACGTTATTAGTCTGCGCACAAGAATCGTGTGCCTACCAAAGTACACTTAGTGCCTGATTTACTAAAGGTTTGCCGTTTACAAACGTTGCAAACCTAATAATAGCACACGCAAAGCAGATCTACTTTGTGTTCAGTGAGCAGAATAAGGCGTGCAATCCATTTTGCGACTCTGTCTTCATGAATATGCAGAACATATGCTGATTCGCAAAACGGCCACAATATCGGGAGGAGAAGTTGCAATTATAATTATGTAGCACGCGCAATGTGATTTATTAACACCGTTTTGCGAGCAATATTTGGTGTTTTTGTTTAGCACGTCTGAAAAGTATGTGCAAACTGACCCAGTTACACACACGGGAAAACTGCAAAGACAGACGGGGAGCAGAGAATCCTCCGTCATACAGTCGTGGTCAAAAGTTTACATACACTTGTAAAGAACATAATGTCATGGCTGTCTTGAGTTTCCAATAATTTCTACAACTCTTATTTTTTTGTGATAAGAGTGATTGGAGCACATACTTGTTGGTCACAAAAAACGTTCATGAAGTTTGGTTCTTTTATGAATTTATTATGGGTCTACTGAAAATGTGACCAAATCTGCTGGGTCAAAAGTATACATACAGCAATGTTAATATTTGGTTACATGTCCCTTGGCAAGTTTTACTGCAATAAGGCGCTTCTGGTAGCCATCCACAAGCTTCTGGTTGAATTTTTAACCACTCATCTTGACAAACTTGGTGCGGTTCAGCTAAATTTGTTGGTTTTCTGACATGGACTTGTTTCTTCAGCATTGTCCACACATTTAAGTCAGGACTTTGGGAAGGCCATTCTAAAACCTTAATTCTAGCCTGATTTAGTCATTCGTCTACCACTTTTCACGTGTGTTTGGGGTCATTGTCCTATTGGAACACCCAACTGCGCCCAAGACCCAACCTCTGGGCTGATGATTTTAGGATGTCCTGAAGAATTTGGAGGTAATCCTCATTTTTCATTGTCCCATTTACTCTCTGTAAATTACCAGTTTCATTGGCAGCAAAACAGGCCCAGAGCATAATACTACCACCACCATGCTTGATGGTAGGAACATGCTTGATGGTAGGAATGGTGTTCCTGGGATTAAAGGCCTCTCAACTGGAGGAGAAATAATGTATACAATACAGCAATATTTAGCTGTATTGTGGACAAACAGCTAAATTTTTGTTTCATCTGACCACAGAACTTTCCTCCAGAAGGTCTTATCTTTATCCATGTGATCAGCAGCAAACTTTAGACGAGCCTTAAGGTGTCGCTTCTGGAGCAAGGGCTTCCTTCTTGCATAGTAGCCTCTCAGTCCATGGCGATGCAAAACACGCTTGACTGTGGACACTGACACCTGTGTTCCAGCAGCTTCCAACTCATTGCAGACCTGCTTTTTGGTGGTTCTCGGTTGACTCTTGATCATCCTGACCAATTTTCTCTCAGCAGCAGGTGATAGCTTGCGTTTTCTTTCTGATCGTGGCAGTGACAAAACTGTGCCATGCACTTTATACTTACGAACAATTGTCTGCACAGTTGCTCTTGGGACCTTAAGCTCTTTGAAATGGCTCCAAGTGACTTTTCTGACTTGTTCAAGTCAATGATTAGTTTTTTCAGATCTGTGCTGAGTTCCTTTGACTTTCCCATTGTCGCGTTTGTAACCGAGTCTAATGACTGCATCACATGAGCCCTATTTAAATGGGCTCAGAGAAGTCAACAGGTGTCATCAATCATAATCACTCACATGAAGTTAAGAGGCCATGCCATGAAACTAATTTGATTTGATTGTAACTTTTCTACATCACCAAAATTGATCATGTATAGTTGCTGTATGTATACTTTTGACCCAGCAGATTTGGTAACATTTTCAGTAGATCCATAATAAATTCATAAAAGAACCAAAATTCATGAATGTTTTTTGTGACCAACAAGTATGTGCTCCAATCACTATCACTAAAAAATAAGAGTTGTAGAAATTATTAGAAACTCAAGTGTCACGGCGCGGGCTCAAACTCGTTTTTCTCCGGCAGCGCGCTCAGACATGCCCCAGCTCGCGCTGAGCGCAGCACGTCCACACAGCGACAAGCCTGCAGACAATCACGAATTAACGCACCTGGACCTGATGAGAGGGAGCGGCATAAAGACCAGCGGACCCGAGGAACCTTTGCCAGAACGTCGCTCATCTTCCCAGTAAGCATCACGTCTGGCATTCCCTCCATTGTGCTTTGCTCGCCTTCTCTGTGCTCTCTCTGTGTCTCCCCTGTTCATGTCCCTTGTGTCTTCCGCAGTGTCTTCCCTGTCATCCGTGATCGTGTTTTGCCTCTCGACATCCATCCGGATCTCTGACTGCCTTCCTCGATCCTCGACCCCTGCTCTGACACGGACTACGCTGCCTCGCTCCTACCCTCGACCCCTTGCCTGTTTACGGACTGCCTTTTTGCCTTGCCTGCTTGATTCGACGGAGGATACATCCAACACTCACAGACAACAACCCCTGGTAACACTTACACAATTAATTCTACACATCGTCTACACCCATTCAATTAGAGTAGCATACACACACACCACATACTCAACAAAGGTTTAAATAAACCTTGTAAACCGCAGTTCTGCCTTGGTTGTCGCCTCCTTCCCTTCTCAGTACACAACATCAAGACAGCCATGACATTATGTTCTTTACAAGTGTATGTAAACTTTCAACCACGACTGTATGTGTGTGTGTCAACATATTTGCATGGTCTGTCAGAAATGAAAAATACTCAACATATCGTCTATTCAGCAACATTCTTTTATAAATGTATAGCTGGTGACTTAAGCGGCTGATTACAAGAAACTCAATTGATGCATTTTGGTGCCTGCTAGTGTTTTTAATGGTGTTCTGTTTTCATTTAGAGTATACATTATTAACATATCTTCTATATAATAAAACTTATTGTAGTAAGCATTCTTTTGTGTCTTGAGCACATGAGTGCAGTATCCAAAAAAACATTTTAAAATCTGGCATTCCAGGCTATAGCTCCCAGACTCTGTAACAACTTGCACCAGGCCCTCCGGGAGATTTACTATGTTGACACTTTTAAGAAACATTTGAAGACTTCTCTTTTTAGAAACACTTTCAGTTCATGAACCTTTAAAAGGCCTACTGAAATGAATTTTTTTTATTTAAACGGGGATAGCAGATCTATTTTATGTGTCATACTTGATCATTTCGCGATATTGCCATATTTTTGCTGAAAGGATTTAGTATAGAACAACGACGATAAAGATTGCAACTTTTGGTATCTGATAAAAAAAAGGCTTGCACCTACCGGAAGTAGCGTGACATAGTCAGTTGAACATATACGCAAAGTTCCTTATTGTTTACAATGATGGCCGCATGAAGTGAGAGAGATTTGGACCGAGAAAGCGACAATTTCCCCATTAATTTGAGCGAGGATGAAAGATTTGTGGATGAGTAAAGTGCAAGTGAAGGACTAGTGGGGAGTTGAAGCTATTCAGATAGGGAAGATGCTGTGAGAGCCGGGGGTGACCTGATATTCAGCTGCGAATGACTACAACAGTAAATAAACACAAGACATATATATACTCTATTAGCCACAACACAACCAGGCTTATATTTAATATGCCACAAATTAATCCTGCATAAAAACACCTGCGTGTTTGTTATGCTAGCTCCTAGCTCCTCTGCTAGCTCCTAGCTCCATAGAACACGCCAATACAATTCAAACACATGATCAACACACACAATCACTCAGCCCAAAAGACCGTTCACCTAACCCAAGGTTCATAAAGCTTATATATTTTAAAAAAGTTACGTACATACGCAAAAAAAAGCCAAAGCTGCATACTCACAGTAGCACGTCTGCGTCTTTGTCATCCAAATCAAAGTAATCCTGGTAAGAGTCTGTGTTGTCCCAGTTCTCTACAGGCGTCTGTGTATCCAAGTCAAATGTCCTCCTGATTAGAGTCTCTGTTATCCGAGTTCTTCCATCTTGACTGCATCTTTCGGGAATGTAAACAAAGAAGCGCCGGCTGTGTACTGTTGTGGCTGACTACGTTCGAAAAATACGTCCATTTCGCACCGACAACTTTCTTCTTTGCTTGCTCAGCTTCCTTCTTCATAATGCAATGAATATGATTGAAACAGATTCACGAACACAGATGTCCAGAATACTGTGGAATTATGAAATGAAAACAGAGATTTTTCGTATTGGCTTCAATGTGGTAGGCATACCCGTGTTCGCCGGGCCACGTCACGCGCATACGTCATCCTCAGAGGCGTTTCGAACCGGAAGTTTAGCGGCAAATTTAAAATGTCACTTTATAAGTTAACCCGGCCGTATTGGCATGTGTTATAATGTTAAGATTTCATCATTGATATATAAACTATCAGACTGCGTGGTCGGTAGTAGTGGGTTTCAGTAGCCCTTTAACTACCATTTCTAATCCACTTTTTTATCATTTTTATGATGTTGCCCCTTTTGTTTTAGTTCAATTGTTTTTTTAATTCACCTATGTTTTGTACAGCGCTCTGTGATTTTATCTGTGAAAAGCGCTTAAAAAATAAAATTTACTTTACTTACTTACTTGAGCGTGACTGCAGTGCACAAAAAAGTGGGTTTAAATGTGGATGCATCCACTGCTTGTAAAATGCCCATAAAAAGTGGTACAGGACTGCTACTTGTTTGATAGCAAAACACCAAAGGGAGGAGCATGATAACATGAATGTGGAGTAAATGATCCAGTATCTCGCAAAACCTCATTTAAATCAGGTTGTTTTCACTAGGTATGAATAGCATGGGCAACATTTGTAGATTGCACGCAGTGATGGGCAAGCTACTTAAAAAAATGTAGTAAACTAAGCTACAAGTTACTCTCAATTAAATGTAGGTAAGCTGCAGGGGAAGCTATCCCCAGGGAATTGTAGCAAGCTACACGGAAAAAGTAGCTTGCTACATCAAAGCTACATTTAATGGCATTTCTATCGATGGGCTCACATGTATAATATCGATCTTAATGTAACTGAGAGTGTACAAACAGACCCAATAAGGGCCCATTACTATTAACTATCTGTCATTTAGCTGGGGACACCCCACAACTACCTCTAGCAGTCCTCGCACCGCACTCTATGTATTTATTTACGTTTGCCTTTTCTTTGGCCCACCCCAATAAGGTTACTCATTTTCTCTACCTACAGTAAAAACAGCATCTATCTATATCTTGACAAAAAACAATGACTTGTGTGTTGTTTGGGAACAGTTAGTAATAGTTAAGTGCAGTAAAAATTTTCATGAACTCATCCTTAATGTATGTTCCTAAATTTGTGTTGGACGTCTGAGATGAAGAGAGCAGTTATGGTTTTGTCTTACAGAGTAAACAACTTAAAACTAAGGTTTTGGGCATTGTTTTCTCTAAAACCATACATTTGTCTTAAATATGACCAAGGACACGCGCTATTGTTGGTTTCCTGCACGTCATCTTCATCAGTAAAGGAAAAATATAATCTACGGGAGAGAATCCTTCTGCCACTTTCAAGTATGTTTTTTTTTTTGAGTCAGCTTGAAGCGTACCTCTGTCTCCAACTCCCTCTTCGTCATGTGACATCAGTGCATGCCTGTTACGATTATGCTTCCTGGTTTCGATGACCCGCCTTATCTTGCCTCTGATTGGCCAGTCCGTAATGTTTGGCCCTAACCTTAGCCAATTGTGACTCATCATATGAACATCAACCAATCATCTTGGATTTTCTATACACTCTCATTTATCCAGGTCATTGTATTTTCTCCATATTTTTGGGGGGCCTGGATTCGAGTCCATGTTCTCTCTTGGTAACTTGGAGCTTTGATGTAAGCTACCTAGCTACAAGGGTCTAAAAGTAGCTAAGTTACAGGAAAAGCTACTTGTTCAAGAAGTAGCTAAGCTCCTGGAAAATGTAGTTAAGCCAAGTAGCTTAGCTACATGTAGCCAAGTAGCTTAGCTACATGTAGCTTGTTACACTAATCGCAGGCAACATGCCCACTAATAGCACACGCTATTTTATAGATTACGCACGCTGTTTAGCTCGTGGTATTTGGATTTTAGTAAATCAGGCCCGATAGTTATACTAACAATAATGCTAAAATGCCACTTTGTGAATTTATCGCTCACCATTACCTGCCTGCCAGGTGTCTTAAAAGGTTATTTTTGCTTTATTTTAGTTTTATTGCGCATGGTATGGATCTCATTGCACCGAGGCTACATTATTATTTTGTATTCACATTTTAGATTTAAATATTTATTAATTAAAAAACTCTAAAAGTGTGTTTTGCTCGGCTTTGGGGTTTTCTTGTGTATTTTGTGACATCGCCAGATAAGGGTTTCAGCAATGTGATGATAATCATAGAACCCGAGATTGATCTTAAAACGGTGTCTGGTTGCAATATAAACAAACATCTAATATTAATAATACACAGAAAATGCTACTGGATTACTTTATCGATCACCATTACGTGCCTGCCAGGTGTTTTAAGAGGCTATTTTAGCTTTATTTTAGTGTTATTGCACATGATATGGATGTTAAATTCAATAAAACAATTCCGTTAAAAAAAAGATTTCTACAACAGTATTTTGCAGTCGCCGTTTTTTTTGTGTGTGTATTTTGTGATATCACCAGATAAGCGTACCAGCAAGTGGAAAAAGAAAAGGTGTGATGATAACCATAGAACCGAAGAAAGCCTACTATAAGGCTACAACATAGATACACTTAGTATTATAGAAATTGTGGCCGTGTCAATGATGTTATTTGATATGAAAACAAAGTATCACTAAGGATGTTTGCTTGGACCCAAAGTGCATCCTCTTTGTTTGTCTCAGGACTCACCTCTCGGGTCCGAGACCAGCCTGGATGCGAGTGGCGCTGTACCTCTGGGCCGCCGTTTCGTGCCCGTGCCCGTGCAGGATCTGCCGCACTAAGTGTTCGTCCTCCCTGTGAGAGACTATACGCAGCGGCTGGGTGTCTCCCACGATCCTCCTGTAGTCCACTTGTTGGTTGTCAAAGGGTTCAGGTCCAAAGTGCTCCATGGCTGCTTCAAGGTCCGCCGTGTTTGACTTCCCCAGATTACACTGAAGGCTACATTGAGGGCCCTCGTGAGAGAACCTTGAATTTCCTTGCAGGAGCAAAACAAAACTATCTGGGAATGTTCTTATCGGGCGTCCAGCGCGGCGTGGATGTTCCCATGCAGGCGCAAGAGCAGGCCACCCCTTGTGAACAGGATGCACCTGCCTTCAGAAGGACAGCGGCCTCATCCAGGCGTGTCAGCGCAGGGCGTCGCCAAGGAGATTCTCCCGCTGAGAGGTTGTCACCGTGGAAATGTTAAACGGGCGGCGTGAGCGTCACCGCCGCTTGTTGTCGCTGCTCAAGTCTTCAGAGAGCGAGCTGTAGGAGACAGACACGGAGTTAATGGAAAGCGGGACAAAGCGGGCTATGGAGCCCCGAGCGTTTCGATGGGCAACGTCTTGGCTAATCCCTCTAAAGAGGATTGCAGGGTGAAGATGAGCAACACCGAGGTCTTATTACTGAGTTTTATTGTGGGTACAATGTGTCTGATGACCCCACGGCTAACCCACTTACACGAAAAGTTGTCAAAGCTGCTGTTGCGTAACACGACACAGGAATAAATAAATTCGGCTTTTTCCTGCTCCTTTTCGGCAGTGTCATCATGTAATGTGCTTCAGTGCAACTTTGTCAGGCCTAAACACTTGAGCCGCGACTTCCCCTCATGAGGGATCACCTCCAGGTGACGGACTGTTTGTGACAGTCAAGATGGAAAATCCTCTTAAATGCTCCCGTCCTGGCGTCCGCTGAGTTCCCACTTGGAATTTCAATGCTTGCTAGCAGGTGATCCCTCCCAGCCCCTCCCCATATACCCTGACCCCTCATGAGTGTCACATGAAAAGTGAATGGAGAACAACCAGGTTTCAATGAAAGCTGCAAATGCCTCCTTAACACGACGTAATGGACGTCATGTGCCGCCGTGGACGCCATGTGACTCGCTGCGACTAATCACCATAGTCACGAGCAAAAAGGGCAGACCACACACTGTCAAGAAAAATCTGTAGATTTTACGGCAAAACGCTGGCAGCTCAGAGGCAAAAAAATGTATCATAAATGGTCAAATTCACGGCATATTTTACATTGCATTACTGTAAACGGAGAAACGGTACCATTTTGTTTTCACTGTAAAATTCTTGTGACTGAGCTGTTTTGGGTTTTTTTAACGGTAAAATCTATGCTTGTTGTTTCTACAGTGTATTATTGTAAATGGAGGATAAACACTACCACTATTATTATGGTAAAATTCTGGTGACTGAGCTGCCAGTTTTTTTTTACTGTAAAATCTACGGTCATTGTTTTTACAGTGTTACTGTAAATGGAAAAACTGTACCTCTTGTATTTTTGTGATAAAATTCTGGCGACTGAGCTGACAGGTTTTTTGTCAATGACATGAGCTGTCAGATCAGGCAATGTCTTTATTTGAGTTTGTTGACGTTTTCTTGTGTTTGGTGTTTTAGTTCCGGTCTTGCGCTCTTATTTTAGTGGTACTTCCTGTCTTGTGTGTGTTCGCCTGCAGTAACTTTACCCCTGCCTCTGAGCGCTGGCTCCACACACACACCTCCCTTTAATGAACAATTAAGTCTATTAAAGTTGAGCCGTGGCTGCTCTCGGTTTTTCGGGTCATTGTGTTTTGTATTCTCCTGCCTTCTGTCAGTCTACTTTGAAACCTGTTCTAGTTATTTTGTCATTGCATAGCCTTTCCTATTCGCCAGTTACACTCAATTGTTGTTTTTTTTAAAGATGAAATACATCTTTACCTGCATGCTGTCTTTTGCTGCGTTGGGCATTGGGATCACAACAACCACCGCAGCAATGTGACCCCACAGTCACAGTCCTAAAGTCTACAGTTGTTGTTTTTTTACAGTGCATTACTGTAAATGGAAAAAGAGCACCAATTTCATTTTTACTGTAAATTCCAGCTGCCAGCTGTTGTACCGTAAAATCTATGGCATTGTTTTTACAGTATATAACTTTAAAATGTAATTGTGGTACGACTGTTATTTTACAGTACAATTTAAGATTGGCCAGTTTTTTTTACCGTTAAATCTTTTTTTCTAGTGCATTACTGTAAATGGTAAAACTGTACCACTGTTATTTTTATAGTAAAATTCTGGCGACTGAGTTGCCAGTTTGTTTTTACTGTAAAATCTATGGTTGTTTTTAACAGTGCATTACTGTTGATTTAAAAAAATAGTACACATTTCATTTTCACGGTAAAATTTAGGCAACTGAGTTGCCAATTTATTTTTACCATAATTTTTTTTTTTTACAGTGCAGTAGCAAAACATAAAAGTACATCCATTCAAAGTAATTAAACGGCCTCTTGTGAGAAAACTGGAGTGTAGAAAGATGGTGGCACTAGATTTAAAGGGGGATTGCACTTTTTATTTGTGATTTTGCCTGTTGTACACAATCATTATGAAAGACATGATGGATGGGGTTTTTTGCATTCTAAGTCAACGGGAGGTCCTCTATTCTGACCATAAAACCCAATAGAAAACCATCCAAAAAGCGGCAACAATACTCCATTTACATTTCGTGACTTGAATATTAACCAAGTATTAGTGGTATTATAAGCGCTAACGCATATAAATTATTTATAGAGGCGCCGCGATCACTAACGTGTGTGCCTATATTGACATTGACTGATCAGCTGCTTCCTCGTTTCCTTGCTCATCAAACTTTATTGTAGATAATAAATGGTGCCTGTCACCTGTAGAGTAACAGAATGAGGACACACTTGTTGGTACACTTCAACAGCCAATTTAGATGCGGTAATGGCGAGAACCACATGAAAAGACATTTGGGTCTGCCCCACTTTTTTTTTGCATGGGAATATATGAACAGCCTAGCAGTCGGCATCCTAATGATCGCAGACATTGTACAGTAATGGATGTTTTAATATGTTTGTCTGCAGTGAGTAATAATCAGTGATAAAGGAAAAAAAAAAAACTTACATAGTGATGCGCTTGTGAAATTAATGCGCCGTGTATGCTATATGATCAAAATACATAAATATTAAATGTTGTCATAAATATGCTATATACTTCATCATGTACAAAACCAGTGTGTAAATCCTAAATAAAAACAGAATACAATGATTTGCAAATCCTTTTCAACTTATATTCAGTTGAATAGACTGCAAAGACAAGATATTTAATGTTCGAACTGAGAAACTTTTTTTTTTTTTTTGCAAATAATCATTAACTTAAAATGTATTTATATTCTTGCTTGATGTACAGCTTAAGTTGTTCAACAGTCCGGGGTTTATTTTAGGCTTCATATTGCGCCACACATTTTCAATGAGAGACAGGTCTGGACTACAGGCAGGCCACTCTAGTACCCGCACTCTTTTACTTTGAAGCCACGCTGATGTAACACGTGCAGAATGTGGCTTGGCATTGTCTTGCTGAAATAAGCAGGGGCGTCCATGAAAACAACATTGCTTGGATGGCAACATATGTTGCTCCAAAACCTGTATGTACCTTTCAGCATTAATGGTGCCTTCACAGATGTGTAAGTTACCCATGCCTTGGGCACTAATACACCCCCATACCATCACAGATGCTGGCTTTTGAACTTTGCACCTAGACCAGTCTGGCTGGTTATTTTTCTCTTTCTCTTTGACGCCCACAGTTTCCAAAACCAGTTTTAAATGTGGACTCGTCAGACCACAGAACACTTTTCCACGTTGCATCATTCCATCTTTGATGAGCTCGGGCCCAGCAAAGCCGGTGGCGCTTCTGGGTGTTGTTGATAACTGGCTTTCGCTTTGCATAGTAGAGTTTTAACTTGTACTTACAGATGTAGCGACGAACTGTAGTTACTGACAGTGGTTTTCTGAAGTGCTCCTGAGTCCATGTGGTGATATCCTTTACATACTGATGTCGTTTTTTGATGCAGTACCTGGAGCCTGAGGGATCGAAGGTTACAGGCATTCAATGTTGGTTTTCAGCCCTGTCACTTACGTGGAGTGATTTCTCCAGATTCTCGGAACCTTTTGATGATATTACGGACCGTAGATTGCAATAGCTCGTTGAGAAATGTTGTTCTTAAACTGTTTAACAATTTCCACACGCATTTGTTCACAAAGTGGTGACCCTCGCTCCCATCCTTGTTTGTGAATGACTGAGCATTTCATGGAAGCTGCTTTTATACCCAATAATGGCACCCACCTGTTTCCAATTAGCCTGTTCACCTGTGGGACGTTCCAAAGAACTATTTGATGAGCATTTCTCAACTTTCTCAGTCGTTTTTGCCACTTGTGCCACCTTTTTTTTTAAAAAACATGTTGCAGGCATCAAATTTCAAATGAGCTAATATTTGCAAAAAATAAAGTTTACCAGTTCGAACGTTAAGTATCTTAGCTTTGTGTTATCGGTAACAAAGCATATTCTAGGTAATTTTGCCCTAAATTAAGACATTTTAAGCATAAAATGGCTAAATGAACTAATGATACCAATACAACAGTAGGACTGACCGTGATTTTCAGCATCATGGCCACTGATTGTTTTTTTTTCTTTAATTTCAATTTTAATTTTTAATCAACTTCAGTCAAGTTGGCGGCGCCCTAAAGGCAGCGGCTTGCTAACGCTCTTGGGAGTGTAGAGCGATTTGGCAAAAAACACCCGTCATTTCTGTCAATTTCATGGCTGGCTCAAAGCGTGAACACTCTGTGATCACATACGACCGACAGACAATTCTGGATGTGGATGGATCGGGTCGTTATAAACTGAAAGATGCATGTACGGTGGACCTCCTCGCTAGCATGGGAATACTTCGCGGGCTACATCGAGCGGCCTTTGTAGCAGCGGAGTCAAGTACTAGCGGAGACCGCCAATGGAGACGACGTAAGCGGTGTCAGCGGAAGCAGAAGCGGGGGATGCCGAGCGGGGCTAACAACAAAGGGAAAAGCTAACCAAAGAAGTCATTTAAACTAGAACTAGCCGGCGCCAGGCTGGATAATCCCTGCACACATAGCAATTCTCTTAGAATAAAACACAACCCACATAATGTTTTTTCTTTTGTGACTGTTTCAGAGGCAGACATACATTGTACTGAGGTGGCTAACTATGATGCGTTCAGTTTATCGCAACATCAAGCAAACAATCTGAATATTCCCGTCGTATCAATTCCTAGATATGGTCAAAACTATTTAAAGTGCACTACGCATAATAAACGCAACATTATTAATATTGCTACTTCGGATAATTTCAACAAACAATCCTCAAAACAGCCCACTACCTATAATATGGGCTTTTTAAACATAAGATCATTATCTTCCAAAACGTTATTAGTTAATGAGGTCATTAGAGACAACAAACTTGACGTCGTTGGTCTCGCCGAGACCTGGCTCAAACCAGACGATTTTTTTGCGCTAAATGAGGCATCTCCTCCTAACTATACCAATGCGCACGTTGCCCGTCCTCTTAAGAGGGGAGGGGGTGTCGCACTAATATACAATGAAAATTATAATTTTACACCTAACCTAAATAATAATTATAACTCGTTTGAGGTGCTCACTATGAAGTTTGTCACACCGCTGCCTCTCCACCTGGCTGTTATCTACCGCCCCCCTGGGCCCTATTCGGACTTCATCAGTGAATTCTCAAGAGTTTGTTGCTGATCTAGTGACGCACGCCGACAATATAATCATAATGGGGGACTTTAATATCCATATGAATACCCCATCGGACCCTCCATGCGTGGCGCTCCAGACTATAATTGATAGCTGTGGTCTTACACAAATAAGAAATGAACCCACGCATCGCAACGGTAATACGATAGATCTAGTGCTAGTCAGGGGTGTCACCACCTCTAAAGTTACGATACTCCCGTACACTAAAGTAATGTCCGATCATTACCTTATAAAATTCGAAGTTCTGACTCATTGTCAACAAACTAATAATAATAATAATAACTACTATAGCAGCCGCAACATTAATGCTGCCACAACGACGACTCTTACTGACCTACTGCCTTCGGTAATGGCACCATTCCCAAATTATGTGGGCTCAATTGATAACCTCACTAACAACTTTAACGACGCCCTGCGCGACACCATTGATAGTGTAGCACCGCTAAAGCTAAAAAGGGCCCCTAAAAGGCGTACCCCATGGTTTACAGAAGAAACTAAAGCCCAGAAATTATCATGTAGAAAGCTGGAACGCAAATGGCGTGCGACTAAACTTGAGGTTTTCCATCAAGCATGGAGTGATAGTTTAATAACTTATAAACGCATGCTTACCTCAGCTAAAGCTAAATATTACTCAAATCTTATCCACCTCAACAAAAATGATCCTAAATTTTTGTTTAGTACAGTAGCATCGCTAACCCAACAAGGGACTCCTCCCAGTAGCTCCACCCACTCAGCAGATGACTTTATGAATTTCTTTAATAAGAAAATTGAAGTCATTAGAAAAGAGATTAAAGACAATGCATCTCAGCTACAACTGGGTTCTATTAACACAGATACGACTGTATATACGACGGACACTGCCCTCCAAAATAGTTTCTCTCTCTTTGATGAAATAACATTGGAGGAATTGTTAAAATGTGTAAATGGGACAACATATGCGGTCCTCTCCAAGGTTTCTCATAGTCATTCACATTGACGTCCCGCTGGGGTGAGTTTTCCTTGCCCGTATGTGGGCTCTGTACCGAGGATGTCGTTGTGGCTTGTACAGCCCTTTGAGACACTTGTGATTTAGGGCTATATAAATAAACATTGATTGATTGATTGAATGTGTTTTTACTTGTTTCTTTCATTTTAAAAGCTTGTAATTTGATTACTTTTAATTGTTTCTTTTTATGTGCAGCACTCTGGAAACAGTTTTGTTGTTAACAGTGCTATATAAATAAAGGGGATTGGATTGGATTGGATAAGCCTCAGGCAGCATTATCAACATTAGCATCCTAACTTTTTTGGCTGATTTTGCAGCCGAACGCCTTAGAGTCATATGACTTGGTACTTGATACATGCTAATTGTTAGCGTGCTAATGTTTGCATTCTAGCATGTTAGCGTTAACATTCTAGCATGCTAACTTTAGCATGCTAACTTTTTTTTAGCCAATTGTGCAGCCAGACAACTCAGAATCCTATGACTTGGAACTTGACACATGCTAAAAGTTAGCATGCTAATGTTAGCGTTGTAGCATGCAAATGTTAACATTCTAGCATGCTAACTTTAGCACATTTAGGTACATTTTAAGACTAGTTTAATCTAGAACACCATTTCGTACACAATATAGAAGATGGTCCCCGCTCCATCTCTGTTTGGCCTTGATAATGTTGAAGACCCCTGCTGTAAAATTACAAAATTGATAAAATTTTGGACTGAAAGCAAATATGGCTCCTTGTCCGATATTGTCCAACTCTTAATTACCGATTCCGATATCAACCGATACCGATATATACAGTCGTGGAATTAACACATTATTATGCCTAATTTTGTTGTGATGCCCCGCTGGATGCATTAAACAATGTAACAAGGTTTTCCAAAATAAATCAACTCAAGTTATGGAAAAAAATGCCAACATGGCACTGCCATATTTATTATTGAAGTCACAAAGTGCATTATTTTTTTAACATGCCTCAAAACAGCAGCTTGGAATTTGGGACATGCTCTCCCAGAGAGAGCATGTGGAGGTTGAGGTGGGGGTGGTTGGGGGCGGGGGCGGGGTTGTGGTGGGTGGGGTAGGGGTTAGCGGGGGTGTATATTGCAGCGTCCCGGAAGAGTTAGTGCTGCAAAGGGTTCTGGGTATTTGTTCTGTTGTGTTTATGTTGTGTTACGGTGCAGATGTTCTCCCGAAATGTGTTTGTCATTCTTGTTTGGTGTGGGTTCACAGTGTGGCGCATATTTGTAACAGTGTTAAAGTTGTGTATACGGCCACCCTCAGTGTGACCTGTATGGCTGTTGACCAAGTATGCCTCGCATTCACTTGTGTGTGTGAAAAGCTGTAGATATTATGTGATTGGGCCGGCACGCAAAGGCAGTGCCTTTAAGGTTTATGGCACTCTGTATTTCTCCCTACGCCTGTGTACCACTACGTACAGCGGCGTTTTAAATAGTCATAAATTTTACTTTTTGAAACCGATACCGATAATTTCTGATATTACATTTTAAAGCATTTATCGGCCGATAATATCAGCAGTCCGATATTATCGGACATCTGTATTTATAAATATAGCGGTCACCATAATTATAACATAACTGAGCAAAATCGAGACAGGAATTGTTTTCTTGCTATTGATTTCTTTCATAATATTTATGTTGAATAGTTTATTAAATAACAGCAATTAACGATAGAGATGTGAATCTTACAACAACTCATGATTTGATTTTTTTCCGATTCTTGGGCGACGATTTGATTCAGAATCGATTCTCAATTCGCCAGAGTCCTCAGAATATACTAGGTCTAGAAATGATACGAAAACCATAGCAAAACAGGGTGTAGGTTACAAAAGCGAGGTGATGGCCTGGAAAATGTTATTTTTCAAAATAAAAAACATTTTTTTTAAATAAATGCTTTACAATTACGAATTTATTCGGAATCAGCATAAATAAATTATTCAGATGTGAATTTTTTTTTTCCAGCACCACGAATTAACGATGACGCTCGCTTGGGGTTTACGTCAACCGACTACGGACATTCGCATAAGGGGGTGGCGGCGGCGTACAAACTTCACTTCCGTCCGCACATACGTCAAAAAATCCCGCGCCACAACTCTCCGAGTCTGAACGAATCATCGCCAAGATTTCATCCCTTGTGTTTACTATTATAACGCTTCCGGTTGTATCCTTCTTCAATGTGCGAGTTTGTCATGCCTCGACAAAGCCTGACTCAAAATGGCTGCCACCCTTCTCTTGAACATCTTTAAGTGTACAGTAACAGTAGTAGAAATAAAATAAAAATATTATACTTTGTTATCTTTTAAAATGTGAGTTGAATACAATAATTTGGCATTTAATTAAATGAATTTACTGGTAGTTAGTTTCTTCCTGTGTTCGTGCTGTATTGGATGGATGGATGGAAGGCCACACTGCTCTCTAGCGGCTTGTGTGTGTTATTGCACCAAACATTATTGCATTATTCATTCTTTACACACATAATGTAGCATTTTTATCATCTTGAACACAAAGTTGCATACAATAACACGAAATAATAATAAAGTGAGGATTAAGTGCAGTTTATAAATCATAATGCAGTGTTTTGACTCACTGGCTGTTGTCCAGCTGTGGCTGCTGTGAGACAAAGAAACTTCTGGCACATGCTGAAAAGGTTTGACAAAAGCTCATTGCGAAACTTCCCTCTTCTTAAAAAAAAACCAATGCAAACGTTATTATGAAAGGCAGGAAATGCACACAGAGAAGCACATTCCTGCTCTACTATTCCTGATGTTGCTAATGAATACCATGATGCTGCTTGTTCAAGTAAGTACAAGATTTTAACTCTTTGTGTGACTTAAGGCCACTCTTAAGTGCGTAAGATGAAAGATACTGCATGGAAGTAGACATTAAAGCCCGGGTTTAAACTGTAATATTTCAATAAACACTGTATATTGTTAGAAGACTACTTTAAAAAGGCCCAGTGGTTTCTCCAAAGACGTGACATCATCACACTGCTGCTCGCAATTTTCCACTGGGAAGATTTGACATTTGAATTGCAGCGTAAGCAAAATGGATTAGTCAAAGGGCTGCTGCAAAATTTGAGCCGCTCATTTTGGAAAGTTCATCACACTGCTGCCCGAAACTTTTCAGAGATTTGACATTTGAATTGCATTGTAAGCAAAATGGTTGAAACAGCATGCTTTTTGACATTGTTTATTCAATGTTAGGTTGTGACATAGTTCAAGTTAAGTTAAAGTACCAATGATTGTCACACACACACTAGGTGTGGTGAAATTTGTCCTCTGCATTTGACCCATCCCCATGTTCACCCCCAGTGAGCAGTGAGCAGCAGCGGTGGGCACGCCCGGGAATACTTTTTGGTTATTTAACCCCCAATTCCAACCCTTGATGCTGAGTGCCAAGCAGGGAGGTAATGGGTCTCATTTGTATAGTCTTTGGTATGATTCGGCTGGGGTTTGAACTCACAATCAGGGCGGACACTCTAACCACGAGGCCACTGACCTTTTAAATGGCATCTAATTTGCATAATTAGCCATTGACACATATGCATGTCATTTTAAAAAAAAGCTAAAACAAGAAATTAAACATATACCTACACCAGACCTGGGCAAATTAAGGCCTGTTAAAATTTTAAATTTTGGCCCGCTGGACATTCCCAAATGATTTTTTAGCTCTTTAGGATGGAAACTGTAGCTGCTATTATGATGTGCAGTGATGTTTTCAAATTAGCATAAGTCTTGAACTATACAAAGTATTTCAATGGTTGGAATCTGCGGTTTTGCATGATATACTAGTTACTATGGTAATCTAAGTCACAGCAGCTCAGACGAGGCACCAAGCAGTGTGGGTGGGGAGCGTTTCCACAGAGTGTTTCCAGAGTGCCCAGCCTGAAATGCGGGTGTCAGGGACAGACGCGGGAGAAAGTTCTAAAGCTTAGTGATGTATCACATATATCAGATTGTAGGTGGGGTTTTTTTTACCCTTCGCGTTCATATTTCGCTGGGTTTATTGCATTTTTGTTGCGTTTCGCTTAATTGTAAAATATGTCGATCGAGAGGGGGTGTGACATTCATATGTTGTCAATATTCAGTGTTTTATTGTTCATAGTTAATATTGTAAATCCCACATTCTATATTTTCATGTACATTCTGGGTGTTTCATTCAGTAAAAAAATGTAGTTCCATTCCGTTTTTTAATGCAGTCTGTCATAACGTTTTTAGCATTCAATCAGACATTATTGTGAGGTTTTGTATAGTGTTCCTAAAAATAGATATACAAGGCCCCAGACACATTTTTTTCTCAAAATTTGGCCCCCTGAGTCAAAATAATTGCCCAGGCCTGACCTAGGCACACATCTTTGTGTTATTACTTATTTGTATCAACATTTCAGCTTTTTCTCTTTACATTACACCTTTTTTAATGTTTGCCGTTTTTTGTTTAATTATGGCCACTGTGCCTAAAATTGGATAGAGTAGACAAACATTGTACCCAAGAGTGGCGTTACTTTTCAGTAAGAGAGACATTACTACAGCATGTACTACAAAGGATGCACATTTTACAGTCACTTATGACGTTATAACAGGCCAGGGCTAATGTTAGCATATTAGCAGCGAAAACAAAAAAAACAAACATCTACAACTTAGCGCAATGTGTTTTCTCTAGTTGGAAGTGGAATTGTTGTAGAGTAATATGTGAACAGATTATGATATAAATGTTATTTTTCATAGTTTGCGAGAAAACATTGAATAGTTATGACATCGTGTCCCTTTTACCAGTGTGTAGTCTGAGTGCGATCATGTGACTGCCGGGCTGTGTTTGATTAGTGAAATGGAGTCAAAGATCACTAGTGCTTATGTTGGATTGGTGAAACAGAGTCTAACGAGCCAAGAGTACGTCTTTGAAAGCAGTAATTATTATAAAGAAATATAATGAGATAAAGAAAGGTAGCGATTGGAATGAAACTCAATGTAATGGAGTAAAATTAGAGATGTCCGATAATATCGGACTGCCGATATTATCGGCCTGCCGATATTATCGGCCGATCAATGCTTTAAAATGTAATATCGTAAATTATCGGTATCAGTTTCAAAAAGTAAAATGTATGACTTTTTAAAACGCCGCTGTACGGAGTGGTACATAGATGTAGGGAGAAGTACAGAGCGCCAATAAATCTTAAAGGCACTGTCTTTGCGTGCCGGCCCAATCACATAATATCTACGGCTTTTCACACACACAAGTGAATGCAAGGCATACTTGGTCAACAGCCATACAGGTCACACTGAGGGTGGACGTATAAACAACTTTAACACTGTTACAAATATGCGCCACACTGTGAACCCACACCAAACAAGAATGACAAACACGTTTCGGGAGAACATCCGCACCGTAATGCAACATAAACACAACAGAACCAATACCCAGAAGCCCTTGCAGCACTAACTCTTCCGGCACACTACAATATACACCCCCCGCTTGCTTCTCTTGGACTGGTTTTGTATGTGTCCCTGCGCGTACACCAAACGTTTTATTTCGGCATTTTGGAAAACATTTTTTATACCAAAACTCTGTAATTGTGAAAAATATAGACAATTGTCAAAAAAATGTGTTTATGGTGTTCTTGTCATATTTTTTGCTTTGAAGAACTTTACTGTGAGGAAATTGCAAACAGCACCTTGAAGTTCCGTGTTTTATTTTCCTATATTCAAACACAGTGTTACTGTTCAAACGGTGTGTAAGGGTTACAGTGGCCAAAAATATTTAAACATACTGGTTAAATAACACTTCGGCCTTGTTTTTAATGAATACTTGGGCATACTACGCTACTGTATTTTAATGTTGGTCATTATGGCGGTATTTGGAGAGTCAAGGTTTTCTGAGGTGGTACCTGGTGAAAAAAGTTTGCGAACCACTGATCTAGAGGGGTCTAAGTAGTGGCTAAATATAGCAAAAACTTGCTAAATTGGCAACACTGATCCCTCCTGCTACATCTTCTTATTCTCTGGTAGATGCATATGAGCTATTTTAAGAAGCAAACGTATGTTTAATTCTAAAGCTGATCACAACTGTAATCCACATGTTTCAAACAGCAACAAACTTATTATTGTGTATTAAGAATTTCAGGCCTGCCCCACCCTCAACGCAGAACACGTGGGAGACCCCATGTAAAATAAATCAATTAATGAGGGACACAGGACGTTTCGTATGAAATGTTACTGCAAACGTATTCCTAGCCCCTTCCTGCTCTGTCACTGATAGGAATATAATGGCAAATTTCCCCGTGAAGTTTCAGTGGCTCTTGTGGCGCAGAGAAACAGTGGCTGCTTTGAAGGGTAAAATGTACTGAGTTAAAGTCCTAATTGATAAATGTATGTTTTAATTATTTTGAATACATTATTTCACAATAATTTGTCTTTGTACAAAACATGCATAAACTATTCAAGTTTGATTAAAAATATATAATAATCGTTTCACATTAATAAAGTGTGAACATGTTTTGTAATGGGGGTGGGGAGATAAATACAATTCTGCTTAGGGCCCCAGTTTAGCCTGAGTGCTGTATAAATAATATAACATAATACATTATAAGTATAAGACATGATATGATAACAAAATAAAGCAATTTATTACTAGAATAATTACTATTATTATACGGATTACTAGTCTCTGATACTATCACATATAACGTATTTCCTGAATTTGTCAATATAACAATATGAACTGACCAACAAATAAACATATATTGTTGAAAATAATCAAAGAACTGAAATGTATCAATCTTATCACGCTAGTATCGACCTGATGCGACACGTCACTATCGATATTTGGGTCACACCGCTCAAACCAGATCGTCTCCTCTTGATAGGAAAAAGAAAAGGATGATTTTACTTTCACTTATTAACTGAACGGCGGAACACAAACGCGTCTCAGCTTGCTGTCAACACGCGACACATTCTTACCTCAGTAAGTCCAATCTTTAATCGAATCTTTTGAACTAATTGTTTAATGTTTAATGCAAGAACAATGCGAGCTTTAATTCGTGTTGGCTTTTGTGTTCTGTCGCCTTTTTGATGCGATGTCTTAGTGTAGCAAAACAGCGTAATTGGTTCAGTTGACTTTTAATACACGTCGTTAAAAATGTTGACTAGATGTGTAAATTAAAATAATACCACCGTAGACTCATTAGTAGCAGATACTTTTTGTAATTATGTTTGAACAAATTGTAATATATTGATCCACTGTAACGAGGACGACACGTAAGTGGGCAAAACAGCGTAAACTAGTTTAGTTTAGTTATAATACACGTCGTTAAAATGTTGACTAGATGTGTAAAGTCAGTAAATGTATGTATACAATTTCCCTTCAAAATGTACGCTTTATGCCTGGTAACGTCATATTTTTTAGATTTACTGGAAACGTGAACGCATCATGAATACGCTTCTTCCGGATCATGTGACATCAACAATGACTCGTCTAATAATACAATAATCATCATCGTAATTGTAAAAATATATGTAAAATAGTAAATATATTTAAAATATTGTATTTAAAATATAATAATGATCAAAAAAATATAAATACATTGGACATCAACAATGACTAATGATAATCATCCATCCATTCATCCATTTTTTTACCGCTTACGGGGGTTGCTGGAGCCTATCTCAGCTGCATTCAGGCGGAAGGCGGTGTACACCCTGGACAAGTCGCCACCTCATCACAGGGCCAACACAGATAGACAGACAACATTCAAATATAATCATCAATTGTTAAAATATACAGGATGTAAAATAGTATTTGAATACATTTGAAATAATAATCTATTATAATGACACTATATTAATCATCACAATTGTAAAAATATCTTAGAGCTTTTAAAAAAAGTATTTAGAAATGTATATATTTTCAAAATTTCAATTAGTGACATTAACAGTGATTATAGAGGTATCTTCTAATCATGGTAATAATCATCACCATAATTGTAAAAATAAATTATGTAAAATAGTATTTCAATTTATCTTAAATGGTAATGAACTTTAAAGTATATAATAATAATTGAAATATATACAATTGGTGACATTAACAAATACTAAATGTATGGTTAAAAATGATATTAACATTATAATTGCAAAATACATATGTAAAACACTTCAAATACAAATTAGGATAATAATATAATTAGAGGAATATAGAGTAATTCTTTGCCACATCGCACTACGACGTTTGCGCCTTAATGCTATCACTGTTTTTTTAAGCATATTCTAGGTATTTTTTTGCCTAAATTAAGCATTTTAAGCATAAAAATGACTAAAGTAAATATCAACATGTATAGTATTGGTCACTAGATGAGACCGAACCAGTCAGAGTGTGCTGTTAAGTATCGTGGCCACTGATTGGCTCAGCCTCAGACAGCCTATTGAATTCAAGGAGTGTAAAGGTGACTATGTGGGTGTTATTTCATGTATTGAGGGCTCTCGTAATTTTAAAAACTGTATTTAGGAAGTCATAAACAGTATTTTATGCTCTATCATATAAATGTATAATTATTAATTCCTATTTCATGGAAATTAATTCACCATTGTCAGGTCTGTACCAATGTACACCTATAAACAAAGGTGTATGCAAAATGAAAAATAATCAAATAATATAAAAAAATCTAACTGACTTACATTTTTCAACACAGGTTGGTTGTTGTCCACTTGCAGCCATGATGGTGCCAGCCATCATCAGGCTGTACATCATCGGAACCACCCTGGCCATCTTCGCCTTCATTTTCAAACTTGCAGATTGCGTCGGCGGCCTGATGTACGTGCAGGACCGCCACTGGATCCTGGAGGTGCAAGGTGGTCCCACACAGAGGCAGCTCCCACGCTCCATCAGCCACCGGGGGGGATCCTCTGTGGACAAAGGCGTGGACACATGATGAGAGAGGACACTGAGTCAGTCGGTGACGTTATTCCTTCTGTGCATTTTGGAACTATGTGCCAGTCGAAGACCTGAACTACTGGATGCTGTGACTCAGCCCAAAAACCAAAGAAAGACATTTAGAGGGCTAAAATGTGGATTATACATCACTGCATATCATATCAACACATACCAGGGTAAAAAGAGTCATGTGCCGCTGTTTGAAATGTCAGAGAAACAAGATTCAGGAGTAGAAGTTGTGAGGATAGAAAAAAACAAAATCCACGGTTTCTGAAAATGCACTGAATGGGAAAGTTCTGGAAAAAGCCCATAAAAAGTTGTGGTGTAGCCTGACTCACGTAGCAAAACAGGAAACATTTTTTTAAAAAGGCAGGAGTGTAACGTTACATGTATTTGTAATGTTTTTATTTGTAATGTTTTTATTATCTTTTTTAAATCAAATGGTGAATATGACGTATGTTACACAGTGTAAATGGAGTGCTGTTACATGGCTACAAAATGATGTCTGTTACAGACGTCTTCCCGCCTATGTATTGCTGTATGTATTTGACACTGATGATTGTACAGACGTAAATACACTATGATGTGGAACATGACAATTACTTGGGTTGTCGCTTAACCAAACTGACATATACCACATACAAATATATAACATAGCGTATTATTATAGTCAACAGAGGCAAATGTCTACAATAGGATGACTTCATAAACATGGGGAACCTCATGTTGTATGTTATTATGACGTATAGTGTATGTAAGGTTTCCCAGCTGGAATGATGAAGTAAATATGAAATATCGAGAGGAGCCAGATGAGGTGGTTCGGGGATCTGGTCTGGATGCCACCCGTACGCCTCCCTAGGGAGGTGTTTAGGACACGTTCGACCGGCAGGAGGCCACGGGGAAGACCCAGGACACGTTGGGAAGACTATGTCTCCCGGCTGGCCTGGGAACGCCTCGGGATCCCCCGGGAGGAGCTGAACGAAGTGGCTGGGGAGAGGGAAGTCTGGGCTTCTCTGCTTAGGCTGCTGCCCCCGCGACCTGACCTCGGATAAGCGGAAGAAAATGGATGGATGGATGGATGGATGGATGAATGGATAACAATACAGTCAGGTTACTATGAATACTGCAATTTACGGGTGAAACTAAAAATAATAATAATAATAAAGTCCATTCACGTCAGCAATTCAACTTCAAATGTGAAACTACGCTGAGCAAAAATGTAAACGTCACGTTTTTGTTTTTGCTCCCATTTTTCATGAGTTGAACGGAAAGATCTAAAACTTTTACTATATAGACAAAAGACCCCTGCCTCTCAAATATTTTTCACAAATCTGTCTAAATCTGTGTTAGTGAGCACTTCTTCTTTGCCAAAAGAGCCTTAGACACATAAATAGTATTTTTTTTTAAATAAAATTGTTATTATCACACCTCTGCGTAACGTTGTATCCTAATTAACAGAAAGAAACAAAGAAATATAGATAAACTTAAAGAATAACTTCACTAACATTGTTTTAGTCTGTAATAGAAAATATTTAAAGTGCATCCATTTGCTTTAAATAAAAACATATCCTTATTTAAACTGAAAACATTAAATAATACATTCCAATTGATTACCAAAATTATCCCAGGAGCACAATATATAAAACACTTTAACCTACAAAACAAAAAGTAAATAAACTGTGTGCTGTTTTTTTTTAAATGTTTGAAGCATGATACTAAAGGTCATTCACGCGCCCCCACTATTTGAGAATGACTGCCTGAAAGTAACAGTACTCTTACTTGAGTAAAATGTTTGGCTACTCTATACGACCTCTGCTTTTTCCACATTTGATTTACTTTATTTCCAAAGTATTAGTGGAGTTATAGAGGTCTCCCTCATGGTCAATTATCGCTACTGCACTATTTGGAATATGTAAAGGGGTTGAGGCATTTGTGATTAAGGCCTATATAAATAAAGTTTTATGAATTGAGAGAGTAAATATGTAAAAGTGTAGTTCTTTTTATGCCTGTATATGTCTAGATTTTAAACCTATAGCTGTACTTTTACTTTCTGTTTTTGAATAACTCCAAATTAGAGGTAATCCAAAAAAGTTGTATTGTGGAAACTCACTCCTACTACACACAAAGATCGTCAATTCTGTAAAGACATTCTTATATTTTAAAGAAGTAAAATGGCGGCAGTGGAGCCCACATCTCGTCAAGGGAGGTCACATGGCTTCTCTCCGGCAGGTGAGGGAGATGCGGGCTCAAACACCTGCTGGACTCCACGCAGCACTTTCCATGTAAATGACCCGTCCCAGCTCTTCCCTCCCCACTCCCACACCTGCTCCCGGCAGACTCACTTGGGACTCGGGGACACGGCCGCCCACGGACACCTCCACTGGGGATCCTGAGTGGTTCTGGCACCGGTCATGGGATGGAGGAGGGTCTTGGTGGTCGGCGGTTTGCTGCTGCTTCAATGCGGGGATGGACGCAGGATGCCGCCGCCGCCGCCGTCGACGACGACTCATGGCGGGGCTCGGTTGGACGCGGCGCGGAGTCACGTCCGGAGGGACGCCGGCACTTCCAGGGCTCCCAGCGGGGCTTCCTTCGACTCTTGCCGGGTCAACCTGACGCCTGCGGAGCATGAAGTTCTGGATGACAATACACATGAGGTGAGGTGTGTTTGACTTGTGCGGAATATGTACACTAACAGTCAATGGACGGGGGACAAAGTCCACCTGCTTTTGGCAATTAATACATATTGTATGTCTTTTTGCTCTTAGACTGGTTTTAATGGTGACGATGGCTCTTACGTCATCCTCACATGGGTGGGCGATGGCACAGGGGTGAGTATCACCAGCAACATGTTGCATTTGTTTATAGTAGCTATCCATCCATCCATTTCCTACCGCTTGTCCCGTTCGGGGTCGCGGGGGTGCTGGAGATTTGCTCACCAAATCTTTGAGGCAAATATATCTCTGTCCGATGAAAAGCACGTATGTCCACTTTTTATTTCATCTGTCTCTTCAATCAGAAACACTAAGAAAATGTTATGTCGCTTGATTGCAAAGACGAAAACCTCAGAAAAAGGTTTTCCTTAAAAAGCCATATTTTTATATAGTCTAACACAGGGGTGTCTAACTAATTTTAGCTGGTAAAATCATGGCAATAAAACTTAAAAATAAAGACAACTTCAGATTGTTTTCTTGGTCTTACTTTGGCCAACAATAGAACAAGCACATTCTGAAAATGTACACATCACAAATAATCCACTTGGCAAAACACTTCAAGTTAGTTGAAAAGTCTAAGGAAAGAAAGGGTGCAGTTTCAAAAACACCATGAAGAACACAATGAACTTGGACTTGGTCCCAGGTTTTTTTTTTACAAATCCATTAAACTTTCACCACTTCCTGTTTAGGATTCTCACATTCACCATTAAAAACATTTGGAAAAGCAACCAAGTGTTTCCTCAAACTACAGCTTTGGTGAAATCCGCAACTGCCACAACACATTCATTTATCATCATTCAAACATTACAATTATAATATCACTGACCGATGAAAAGCATGTATGTCCACTTTTTATTTAATCTTTCTTTTCAACCAGAAACACTAAGAAAATGTTATGTCACTTGATTGCAAAGATGAAAACCTCAGAAAATAGTTTTCATAAAAAGCCATATTTTTATATAGTCTAACACAGGGGTGTCTAACTCATTTTAGCTCAGGGGCCACAGGGGTGTGGAAAATATATTCCCTGGTAAAATAATGGCAATAAAACTTAAAAATAAAGACAACTTCAGATTGTTTTCTTGGTCTTACTTTGGCCAACAATAGAACAAGCACATTCTGAAAATGTACACATCCCAAATAATCCACTTGGCAATACACTTCAAGTTAATTGAAAAGTCTAAGGAAAGAAATGGTGCAGTTTCAAAAACACCATGAAGAACACAATGAACTTGGACTTTGTCTCAGGGTTTTTTTTACAAATCCATTAAACTTTCACCACTTCCTGTTTAGGATTCTCACGTTCACCATTAAAAACATTTGGAAAAGCAACCAAGTGTTTCCTCAAACTACAGCTTTGGTGAAATCCACAACTGCCACAACACATTCATTTATCATCATTCAAACATTACAATTATAATATCACTGACCGATGAAAAGCATGTATGTCCACTTTTTATTTAATCTTTCTTTTCAACCAGAAACACTAAGAAAATGTTATGTCACTTGATTGCAAAGATGAAAACCTCAGAAAATAGTTTTCATTAAAAAGCCATATTTTTATATAGTCTAACACAGGGGTGTCTAACTCATTTTAGCTCAGGGGCCACAGGGGTGTGGAAAATATATTCCCTGGTAAAATCATGGCAATAAAACTTAAAAATAAAGACAACTTCAGATTGTTTTCTTGGTCTTACTTTGGCCAACAATAGAACAAGCACATTCTGAAAATGTACACATCACAAATAATCCACTTGGCAAAACACTTCAAGTTAGTTGAAAAGTCTAAGGAAAGAAATGGTGCCGTTTCAAAAACACCATGAAGAACACAATGAACTTAGACTTTGTCTCAGGGTTTTTTTTACAAATCCATTAAACTTTCACCACTTCCTGTTTAGGATTCTCACGTTCACCATTAAAAACATTTGGAAAAGCAACCAAGTGTTTCCTCAAACTACAGCTTTGGGGAAATCCGCAACTGCCACAACACATTCATTTATCATCATTCAAACATTACAATTATAATATCACTGACCGATGAAAAGCCTGTATGTCCACTTTTTATTTAATCTTTCTTTTCAACCAGAAACACTAAGAAAATGTTATGTCACTTGATTGCAAAGATGAAAACCTCAGAAAATAGTTTTCATTAAAAAGCCATATTTTTATATAGTCTAACACAGGGGTGTCTAACTCATTTTAGCTCAGGGGCCACAGGGGTGTGGAAAATATATTCCCTGGTAAAATCATGGCAATAAAACTTAAAAATAAAGACAACTTCAGATTGTTTTCTTGGTCTTACTTTGGCCAACAATAGAACAAGCACATTCTGAAAATGTACACATCACAAATAATCCACTTGGCAAAACACTTCAAGTTAGTTGAAAAGTCTAAGGAAAGAAATGGTGCAGTTTCAAAAACACCATGAAGAACACAATGAACTTAGACTTTGTCTCAGGTTTTTTTTTACAAATCCATTAAACTTTCACCACTTCCTGTTTAGGATTCTCACGTTCACCATTAAAAACATTTGGAAAAGCAACCAAGTGTTTCCTCAAACTACAGCTTTGGTGAAATCCGCAACTGCCACAACACATTCATTTATCATCATTCAAACATTACAATTATAATATCACTGACCGATGAAAAGCATGTATGTCCACTTTTTATTTAATCTTTCTTTTCAACCAGAAACACTAAGAAAATGTTATGTCACTTGATTGCAAAGATGAAAACCTCAGAAAATAGTTTTCATTAAAAAGCCATATTTTTATATAGTCTAACACAGGGGTGTCTGACTCATTTTAGCTCAGGGGCCACAGGGGTGTGGAAAATATATTCCCTGGTAAAATCATGGCAATAAAACTTAAAAATAAAGACAACTTCAGATTGTTTTCTTGGTCTTACTTTGGCCAACAATAAAACAAGCACATTCTGAAAATGTACACATCACAAATAATCCACTTGGCAAAACACTTCAAGTTAGTTGAAAAGTCTAAGGAAAGAAATGGTGCAGTTTCAAAAACACCATGAAGAACACAATGAACTTGGACTTTGTCTCAGGGTTTTTTTTTACAAATCCATTAAACTTTCACCACTTCCTGTTTAGGATTCTCACGTTCACCATTAAAAACATTTGGAAAAGCAACCAAGTGTTTCCTCAAACTACAGCTTTGGTGAAATCCGCAACTGCCACAACACATTCATTTATCATCATTCAAACATTACTATTATAATATCACTGACCGATGAAAAGCCTGTATGTCCACTTTTTATTTAATCTTTCTTTTCAACCAGAAACACTGAAAATGTTATGTCACTTGATTGCAAAGATGAAAACCTCAGAAAATAGTTTTCATAAAAAGCCATATTTTTATATAGTCTAACACAGGGGTGTCTAACTCATTTTAGCTCAGGGGCCACAGGGGTGTGGAAAATATATTCCCTGGTAAAATCATGGCAATAAAACTTAAAAATAAAGACAACTTCAGATTGTTTTCTTGGTCTTACTTTGGCCAACAATAGAACAAGCACATTCTGAAAATGTACACATCACAAATAATCCACTTGGCAAAACACTTCAAGTTAGTTGAAAAGTCTAAGGAAAGATATGGTGCAGTTTCAAAAACACCATGAGGAACACAATTAACTTAGACTTTGTCTCAGGGTTTTTACAAATCCATTAAACTTTCAGCACTTCCTATTCAGGATTCTCATGTTCACCATTAACAACATTTTGAAAAGCAACCGAGTGTTCCTCAAACCACCGCATCGGTGAATTTCGCAACTGCCACAACACATTACAACACTGAGCCGAGGATGTCGTTGTGGCTTGTGCAGCCCTTTGAGACACTCGTGATTTAGAGCTATATAAGTAAACTTTGATTGATTGATTGATTCATTCATTTATCATCATTCAAACATTACAATTACAATATAATCAAACCAATTATCAAAATGACACCATTACCGAAATCAAGGTGACATAACTACAAACTTAACCAATGTGAACATAGTAGATGTAAGCGTGAAATAAAATGGAACAAACACAACAAATGTAGAAACACATGTTTTTACAATTAAATTTAGGGTGCGCATCATGCATTTGACCAATTGAAAGCGCTGCACGTAACTCTAACTACAAAAATGATGGTCAATTTGACTTAAAATCATCGTACCATTTCGTTAGTTTATCCGTTGAGTGGATACATTACAATTAAAGAAGGTATTGTGCGACGATACTGCCGCCATCTGCTGCCAGCCGCAACAGGAGCGCTTCAAGTCAGCTGACATGTCATCTTTAAACACTGTCATGTGTGACGCGGGTTACACTTGAATTGCTGTTGCGACACCCAGTAGACACATTTAGAACAGCAGCTTCTTTCATAAAAATAAAAAATGCAGCTCATTTTTATGTTTAGCAAACTGATCTTGCGGGTCGCAGGCCGGAGGAAACCTGTTCGTGGGCCTGATACGGCCGTACGTTTGACACCCCTGTTCTAACATCAAATCAAGCACAGGATATTTTAGACATATACTGTGTGGGTTCCCTCCGGGTACTCCGGCTTCCTCCCACCTCCAAAGACATGCGCCTGGGGATAGGTTGATTGGCAACACTAAATTGGCCCTAGTGTGTGAATGTGAGTGTGAAAGTTGTCTAACTGTGTTGGTCCTGCGATGAGGTGGCGACTTGTCCAGGGTGTACCCTGCCCTCCGCCCGAATGCAGCTGATATAGGCTCCAGAACCCCCCGCGACCCCAAAAGGGACAAGCGGTAGAAAATGGATGGATACTTAGAAATATACTTACAATATATAACTGCAGTGAAAACCATGTCCAAATGTTGTTGTTTTTTCACCGAAAACAGTAAAAACAACTAACTTTTTTGGAGATACATGTTTTTTATTGTACAGTTGTGATTATTTATGGTATGGTTATCTTTTACCACTAGCAAGATAAAACATAACTAAAACTACAACAAATTACCCGTTTTTTTCCTGGTCTCAAACTAAGCCTCCATTCGCCCCTGACTGAAACACATTTCGTTGTAATTTATTTAGTGCAATCACAACACAGTTCCATTCAATTCCATGTGGTGGTATACATGCTTTTTATTGGGCTGCGATGATATTTTTGTGTAAAATCACCAATCTTTCTCACATCAAATATTTTAGACAAATCACTATCAGTAAAAACTGCATCTCCAAATGTTTTCTTTCATCAGAAAGAAGAGATTTTGAGATATTTTTTTTAGTCTGAAATTATTTTAATTTAGTTTGGTTAGCTTTTGGTGCTCAAACTCAAAATATGAATTCCCTTGGTCTTGTTATGCTATTTTTGCGTAAAAAACAACAAACAAACAAAAACTAAACAAAAAATGTGTATACATATATAAAAAGTAATATTATAGTAATATTATGGATATATAACTAATAATTATTAGAATTGAATAATAAGAGCAGGTGAAAGTTCAACTCCTACCTTGTTTTTTTTTGTGACTGCTTCCTTAAAGTTTCGTAATCAATCAGAAATATCAAGCTGCTAAAATGTGCCAAACATGGATAAGTGTGGAGAGTTTTGTTTATTTTTTTCCCATCATGCCTTGGATTTAAATGGGTGTGCAGTAATTTAGATTTTTTTTATGGTGGTTGGCTGTTTTTTTTATAATATCCACATAGTTCACTTAGCAAGTTGTTATTTTTGTTGACTTTTTGTGCTGGTTTGAAAAAATAATAATTCTGTGCCGTGTCTATGGAAGGTTGTTTGGATTGGGTCATATAAGTAAAAGCTTTTGAATGGTCACTGGCCTGTGTACCTCAGGCTGTCCATAAAATGGTGACAAGTAACTACGACTGAAACCGCCAAGTACTTAACCTTAACACGTAAACACTTTGCCTGGCCAGATTGCTTGAAATTGAAGACGCTGGCGGGCTGCAATTGGCCCGCGGGCTGTATTTTGGGTACCCCTGGTTCAGGTGTACCAACTTGGTGGTGTGCCTCAACAAATCAAGCAGAAATCATTTGGGACATAATGCTTTCCAACGATAATAGTCTGGATTATTAGAACCCAACATCACAGTTTGGTCACCAAAGTCCATTTTGTATCACGTTGGTATCTTTATGACAGGTCATCCTGGTGTTGTCCACCATCAACACCCCCTTAGACACGTTCCTGGAAGGCGGTTCATCTCGACTGTACAGAAGGTGAGTTCATGGTAACTTCAGGTGTGACACCACAGAAATGATCTGATGTTGCTTTCCCATCAGTACGGATTACGGAAAGTCCTTCCATGACATCTCTCAAAGCATCAACCACACCTTCATCAAAGAGGAGTTTGGCGTCAGCGTGGGGCCGGGAAGTTCTGTGAGTTGCAACAACCTCCACTACAAACAGGAAGTGATGTAATATAACGCTGACATTGCATATGTTTGGCTGACAGGTGATACTGACAGCAGACACCCCAGTGGTGGACCACCCAGGAGGCATCATCTTCACCTCCACTGACGCCGGCGCCACCTTCCGCTTCACCCAGCTTCCCTTCCACCTGGCGCAGCCCATCACCTACCACTTCCTCAACCCGGACTACCTGGTGGCGCTCAGCATCGACGTGAGTCACTTTTCTTTTCTTTTTGTTTTGCTCCGTACTGCAGCGTGCGCACGCCTCGAAGAAGGTAAACATCCTGTGTGTTCCTGTTCCTGACTTGCAGGGCGGTCTGTGGCTCTCTGTGGACTTTGGCGCCAAGTGGACCAAAGTGCATGATGGAGTGCATTCTTTCTCATGGTGTGAATAAACAGGAAGCCAACCGCCATACAGAAACCATAGAAACTAAGTCTAAAATTAGACATTTCTGCTCAAATGTGATTCTTTTTTCAGGGGTGCTGGCATCAATTTGTTCTTCAGCTGCAGTAAAGCAGACACAAGTACGTCAACACATTGAATAGTTCAAGCAGTAATAACTCACATTATTTTAGAAAATGTGTTTTCATTTTATTTATTTGTAATTATTGGTATAATAATTGTAATTAAACAGGTTACTGGTTAGAAACGCTTCTACTGCTTACATGGAGATGGCCCAAAAATGTATTTAAAGAAAATAATCATTATATAAATATGTATGTATGTGTGTGTGTGTATGTGTGTGTGTGTGTGTGTATATCAGTACTGGCCGAAAGTCTGGAGGTATGTACTTAACAAAAAAGGGGAAATAACTGAAAACATGTTTTATATTGTAGTTTCTTCTAAATAACCACCCTTTTCTCTGATTACTGTTTTGCATACTCTTGGCATTCTCTCGATGAGCTTCAAGAGGTAGTCACTTGAAAGGGTTTTCACTTCACAGGTGTCATAGTTTTGATGCCTTCAGTGACAATCTACAATGTAATTAGTCCAAACTTTTGGCCTGTACTATATATATATATATATATATATATATATATATATATATATATATATATATATATATATTTTTTGTGTGTGAAAATTATGAATCTATTTATAATTGGTATCAATAAGAATCGTGATTTGGATGAGAATCAATTATTTTGTGCACCTCTACTACTTACTACGACTCATATTTTGACATTCATTTGTACTTGTAATTATTGTATAGGGTTTATTATTAATATTAGTAGTAGTAGTACTGATGTGGCGTTTCTACTTACGCTTGTTTTTATTTTTATTGTCGTCATTTTAATTTTGCTTTTATTTTCTTTCATTTCACTTTGTTGTCTGTGAAGCACTTTGAGTCTGCCTTGTGTATGAAAAGCGCTATACAAATAAAGTTGCCTTGCCTTGCCTTGCCTTGTAGTGGATGCAGAGGAGCGAGGAGACTTACAGCTAAAGAGGACAAAGGACCTGGGGAAGACCTTCACCATAATCCACGAGGACGTCTTCAGTTTTGGATACATCGGAGCCTTTCTTTTCTTCTCGGTCATGGAAGACACGGTGATGCGTCCTATTTTCCAATGAATGTTTTGCAATGACAATAACAAAGCAGCACTTACTGTATGTTATTTCACTCCCAGCGATCGCCCAGAGTCATGTATTTTTCCTCCGACCAAGGAGACACTTTTAGTCAAGCGCTACTGCCTTCTGCCTCCACTGAGCAGGTGAGCCTTTTTTCATTTGCAAATAAAAACAGACATTCCCCTAACGTTATAAACACTTTGACTAATGCACCTCTAAAAAAAGAGTGAAGATAATATTAGCTTTCAGCGTAAAGTATAAATAGTCAATGTATTAAATTCTGGTTAGCACAATCACCCCATTTTTAGACAATGTACTGTATGTACGGATTTTTCTCTAGTTTTACAAATCTTTTTAAGTAGAAATAGAATCAAAACAAAAGTGGAAATATATTCTTTTCATTATATCATCATAATTGTAAGCTAGCCTAGTTAGCTTTTGGTGCAAACTCAACATTTTTAAACAATATTCATGTGTAAGTATGTACAGTATCTCCAGTTTATAAAATATGTTTAATTAGAAACACAAAGAAAGAAAATGCTTGTTGCAAAACAAAAAAGTGGCGATACATTGTTTTCATTAGACAGCCTTACTCTGCTGGCTAGATTTGGGCGCAAAATAAATTTTTTTTAGACAATATATGTAAGCATGTATCCTTATTTTTACAAATATTTGTAAGTATAAACATAATCAATTGATCAAAAACATTAAAAGCTGAAATACATTGTTTTCAATAAATAGCCATAATTTTAAGCTAGTTTTGTTAGCTTTTGGTGCAAACTCAAGTTATGTAAGTATCTACCTCATTTTTACAAATATTTACAAGTAAAAATATGAAAAAAGGAATTGGAGATATGTTGTTTTCATTAGACGGCCATAACTGTAAACCAGTCTAGTTAGATGTTGGCGCAAACTCTAATTATTTACACAAAAATAAGTATGTATGTATCGTTTTGTTTTTACAAATCTATTTAAGTTGAAACATGAAAGATAATCACTTGATCAAAAACATTAAAAGTTGAGATACAGTGTTTTAATTAGATAGCCATAATTGTAAGCCAGTTTTGTTAGCTTTTGGCGCAAACTATATATATATATTATATTTGACTGTATAGTATATATGTGACTGTATAGTATATATGTAAGTATCTACCTCATTTTTACAAATCTTTTTTTTAAGTGGAAACGTGAAAAAAAATAAAATAAATAAAAGTTGTGGAGATACATTGTTGCCATTAGACAGCCATAATTGTAACCTAGTCTGGTTTGATGTTGGCGCAAACTGTAATTTGTTAGACAATATATGTAAGTATGTGTCTTTATTTTTACAAATCTTTTATAGTAGAAACATGAAAAATAATCACTTGATCAAAAACAAAAAAAGTGGCGGTACATTGTTCTCATTAGGCAGCCATAATTGTAAGCTAGTTTGGTTAGCTTTTGGCCAAATTTAAATTTTTTGGACTATATATGTAAGTATGTCTCTTAATTTTTACAAATGTTTTCCTAGTCGAACCATGAATTTTTTTTTTAAAATCAAAAACAGTGGAGATACATTGTTTTCCTTAGCTAGCTGTAATTGTAAGCTTTTGGCGAAAATCCTACATTTTTAAATATTCAAGTTTAATATGTACAGTATCTTGATTTTAATCATTTAACTACAAACATGAAGATGAAAAAAACAATTGTTGGAAAATAAAAAATGTGTTAGGGTTAGGGTTTTCCTTAGCTAGCCGTAATTGTAAGCTAGTCTAGAGCTTTTGGCACAAACTTGGTGGCTAGCAATGTAGCTAAAGGGGCAATCAATTCTACCTCTACATTTCTTAAAAAATGCATTCTTAAACCGTCAACAATACTTAATTTATGTTCCATAACCTGTATAATAACCATGCTGAGCGACATTGTTATTGTAAGAGCGAACACTGAGGAACTCTTTTTCTAGCGTACTTACAAATCGGTATGCTACGGTATTAGCCGTAAAAGCTAACTACGGCAAGAGATAAGCTAGCTTCTATGTCAGCACAGAACGCGTTTGAGTTTGTAATTCACACCACTGCGATAGAACACTAATTTGTACTGACTGGAAAACATGAACAATCATATTACAGTATCTGTAAAGTATTAGCCCACATTTCATGTTTTGTTTGTACACAGCTAGCTCAAGAGTGTATGTACTGTAGTGTACGGTGCTGTGATGCAAGTATCATGATCAATAGTATAGTGACTTACTCGATGGACAGTTGTCCGTTTGGTCAAGCTGGCCGGGGACGTTTCCTGTTGATTTGGGTAAACGATCCATTAATTTGGCAAAGCTTGGCTTAAAAGTTCCATATTTTCAGCGGGACCATGTCGCACTCTCACGGATTCCGTCTGCTCCAACGTTTCAGCTTCTTCTTCGTGCTGGCTTCTAGAAGCAGCAGTTCATCCTCCCTATATTCAGCTTCAAAAATATAAGGTTGGGAATCCCCATTTGTCCAAAAATATTTGTCTTCGTTGTCTGTTACCAAGTCTGCCTTGATTAGAAAACACACTCGTGTTTGATTCCGGGAGTAGGAACAAATTTGTTGCGGGAAGTCGGAAGTGCGTTGCTATGGAAATGGGAATGCGCCAAAGAATTAGTTCCGGTTGTGCATAAAATGACCAAAATATGGTAAATATTGTACATATCACATATTGTTATGATCGTGTCTGCTACTACATTATATATAGACTTGCAGTGTGTATACAAAACTTTGATTAGGGGTTTTGAAGTTGTCTCTTTGAAGGCTACAATGGTGACTCCCAATAGGTGCATCTTACAAGCGTTTCTTATCATCTTTAATATCCTAAAAAAAAGACGTGTGTTCTTGTCTCTCATAATGATTCTGAACGATAGGCAAAATTCCAAAAAAAAGTGCAGTTCCCCTTGAAAACAACTACCAAGTTATTGCTCCAAGGTAAACCACAATGGTATTGACATTTCCCTTCCAACGTTAGCGTACAGGCCTCAGAGCGCTATGTGTGTCTCACAGAGATTAGACCAGAGTGAAAGTGGTCATCACATTCTCTCATGTTTGTTGGCAGTTTTACTCCATCTTGGACGGCGATGAGGACATGCTGTTCATGCATGTGGACAATCCAGGAGGTAAAAACAAACAAAATGTATCAACACTCAGCCCTTTAGTTTGTTGTCGCTGTAATGGAAAAACTCAACGGCAAAGAGTGAACTGGTTTCACGGGTTCTGGCTGCTGCTGACACATCATTCCATCACGAGAGGAGGGCTGGACAATGTTTGCATATTAACAGCCTTTCTCGCATAAAACGGTGTCATTCCCTACTTGTTTCCCTTTTTAAAGCTGACAGGAGTTTAGATAAATGGGGGAGATACAGAGGGAGCGTTCTGCTTAAGGGGGGATTTAGGTTACAATGCAAACATGCTGACAAATATATCTGGAGATCATCAGGGTGTATCGCACACAACCACTAACAACCTCGTCATCCCTTCATGGCGGACAGATTTATGACTATTGTTCACAAAATACAGTAGGTCATGTGATTCCACGTGACAATTTTCCCGTAAGGAATCCAATTGGTTCCACAGACCCTAAAGTATGAATAGGAGTGATACATAAGCAAACGATTTAGACTAAAAATAGTCAGTAGATTTTACAGAGAAACACTGGTAGCTCGGTTGCCAGAATTTTACTGTAAAAGAAACAATGGTATCGTTTTTTCCATTTACAGTAATTCACTGAAGAAACAGTAGATCTCCATTGTAAAAAACTATCAGCTCAATCGCCAGAATTTTACCTTAAAAATAACAGGGGTACCGTTTTTTTTATTTATTTACAGTAATGCACTCTGAAAACAACCTGGATTTTATGGTAAAAAAAAATGGCAGCTAAGTCGCCAAGTTGTACCATATAAATAACAATGGTACTGTTTTTTTATTATACAGTAACACTGTAAAAAAAAAAAAGTAAGTAGATTTTACGTTAAAAAAAACCTCAGCTCTGGTGCCAGAATTTTACCGTAGAAAAAACAATAGTACCGTTTTTCCATTTACAGTGATGCACTGTGAAAATGAAAACAGATTTCTGCTGCCAGGATTTTACTGTAAAACAAACAGTAGTATCATTTTTCATGATACAGTAACGCACTGTAAAAGCAGCTCAGTCATCCAGAATTTTACCATAAAAATAACATCGGTACTGTTTTTCAATTGACTGTAATTCTGTAAAAAAAAATTTACAGTAAAATTCTAGCGACTGAGCTTGTTTTTTTATCGGAATACATTTTCACAGTGTAGTTTGTAATGTGCAACGTTGAGATAGTATATGAATGTTGTCATCAAAAACCGGAGAAGTCAAAGTACCACTTTATCACGAATGTCTTTTTTCCTCAAAGACACCTACTTTGGAACCATGTACACGTCGGACGACCGCGGCATCCTGTTCTCCAAATCCCTGGAGCGCCACCTGTTTGATGGGCAGAGGAAGAGCGATTTCCGGAATGTCACGTCGCTGCGAGGAGTCTACCTCACCAACAGACTGGACAAAGGTAAAGGCTGCCGACAGGTGAAGCGTTTTATATAAATCTTCTCAAAGGACAATCATTAAGAAATGAATGTAATCTAGAGTAGTCAGTGAGCAGCTTGTATTTACTATCCAGTAAGAGGGAGTCAACAAAAGAAGTGGTAGGAACGTGCTACATGTACTTCGTTACATTTCCCTTAGTAACTTTTTGTAAACTTCTACTAGTCAGAGTACTTTTAATGCAACATTCTGTTTATTTTAATGAAGAAGAAACATTACTTTTACTTTGTTACATTAAGTTTCACTCTGATCGCTACATGTATTTATATCATCGTTACATTTTTTCCTCTGTTTATTTTCTTTCCTGTGTTTATTTTCTTTCCTCTGTTTATTTATATAGCCCTAAATCACAAGTGTCTCAAAGGGCTGTACAAGCCACAACGACATCCTCGGTTCAGATCCCACATTAGGGCAAGGAAAAACTCACAACCCAGTGGGATGTCAATATGAATGACTAGGAGAAACCTTGGAGAGGACCGCAGATGTGGGTGACCCCCCCCCCCCCCCCTATATATATATATATATATATATATATATATATATATATATATATATATATATATATATATATATATATATATATATATGTATTTATATATATATATATATGTATTTATATATGTATATATATATATATGTATATATATATATATATATATATATATATAAATACATATATATATATATATATATATATATACATATACATACATATATATATCACTTATATATATATATATATATATCACTTATATATATATATATATATATATATATATATATATATATATATATATATATATATATATATATATATATATATATATATATATATATATATACATCTATTTTAATCTATGGATTACTGCCTGCAAAGACGTATATTGTGGAGAATTTTTAGGGAGACTTCTTCCAGCGGGCCCTATCACATGACTCTGTTCCACCAATCAAACTTAAAATAGTACTTCTGCGTTGGCTGGCACTTATAACAACAATATTATTCTTATTTGGTAAATTTTCAGGTCACAACATGTAAATGGAGTATTGTTGGCTGTTTCTGGATGTTTTTTAAAGGGTATAACGGGCGCAATAGAGGACCCTCGATATATTGACTCAATTATTGGCTATTCATTTACGATTTTGAATTCATAAAAGAGCCAAGAAAATGTGTTATTGTCTTACATAAGGACTGTGAATGATAAACAGCACATCTCTTTACAATTTTTGTGTATTTGCAGTATGACCGATCTAATAATAAGGTCAGAGTGCAGAAGCGTTACTAGAGTGAAGGTGAAGCTGAAGGTGTTCGGAGTGGAATATTCAAAATGGCTGTCTGAATTCGTGGCATTTTGTGATGTTTAGATGGTATTTTCGCATACTTTGTGAATTGTAAATACAATTGGATATGGTTTAATGGATACATCTAGCCATCCATCCATTTTCTACCGCTTGTCCCTTTTGGGGTCGCGGGGGGTGCTGGAACCTATCTCAGCTGCATTCGGTCGGAAGGCGGGGTACACCCTGGACAAGTCGCCACCTCATCGCAGGGCCAACACAGATAGACAGACAACATTCACACACTAGGGCCAATTTAGTGTTGCCAATCAATCTATCCCCAGGTGCATGTTTTTGGAGGTGGGAGGAAGCCGGAGTATCCGGAGGGAACCCACACAGTCACGGGGAGAACATGCAAACTCCACACAGAAAGATCCCGAGCCCGGGATTGAACTCAGGACTACTCAGAACCTTCGTAATGTGAGGCACATGGATAAAATTAAACATAATTAAGCATTTAAAGTCAACTTGTTTTTTCACTCTACTGGTACTTTAAATACATTTTTTATCTACAGGTATATAACCTCTGGTCAATACTCAGCCACTATTGTCCACATGTCTGGTAACACAAATGAGTGGAACAATTATTGCAGACAGTGAAGCACGGTGGTGCTAGCGTGGTGGTGTGGGGCTACACGAGTGCTGCTCGTACTTGTGGGGAGCTGCGGTTCAAATATGAATGCTAACATGTTCTGTGATAATTTAAAGTAGAAACCGGAAGGAAGGAAGGAAGGAAAGAAAAAAGAAAGGAAGGTATTCGGAAGGAAGGTGGACTGCAAAGTGTCTTAACATCCACCAACTCCAGCAGTGTTGTCATCATGAAGGAGTGGAAGATGATTCCTGTGCAGCTCTGCTTAACTCCATGCCCAACAATGGTGCTCAAACTAAATATTCTCACAAACGACACAATGTGAGGTGTACTCACTTGTGATGCCATATTTTAGACAATAATGAGTGTTAACAGTAAATATATGCACTACACAAGCTGGACACTGACTACTCTAAAGTATACGCAGTATTGTCCCTCCATAGTATATCATGAAATGCTTGTTGAAACGTGAGGACTGTACCTTTCTACTATCTTTTTCAGACGGACGAATACGATCGGTCATCTCCTTCAATCGCGGCGGAGCATGGCAGCAGCTTTCCAAACCTCAGAATGTCGAATGTGGGCAAGAAGTCAAGAACGTGAGCTACTTTGAACATCGTGCCGAAAACCAGCATTCTCTGCAGTGGACATGAGTGCTTTAAATTTGGTTTGTATTCTTTCATTCCGATGATTTTACCATGCAGTGCAAGCTGCATATTCATGGAGAACACAGTCGCATCAATCACATCGTTCCCATGCTCCTCATGTCGGAGCCCACCGCCATCGGTCTGGTCATCGCCCACGGTAACCGCGACTTATACCTCCCTCAACCGTCTTTTACGTCGGTTTTAACTCAACGCTCGTCTTTATTATTAGGTACCGTGGGGGATTGCCTGTCGTCCTCGCAGCACCCGGATGTGTTTGTGTCGTCAGACGGGGGCTACAGCTGGCGGGGGACTTTAAGGGGTCCTCATCACTACAGCATTCTGGACTCTGGCGGTCTGGTGGTGGCTGTGGAGGCTCGGCGTGAAGGACAAGTCAAGACCATCAAGTACTAACACACACAACAGCAAAGAAAAGCAAGAATTACATGGCGGTAGATGCCCACAATGTATCCCACCGGGCAACAAATACTGGACTGACATGTGTCCATCCTTCTATTTCTATGTTGACTGTACTTGTTTAAAAAAAATCCCAATCACGCGGACACAATCCTATTTTTTGGTGCCCCTGTCAGTCAGGGGTTCTTAAAATGGTCCTGTTCCTACACCATCCCCTCACGGCGCCCCTGATCACAGGACACAAAGACGAACAAGCACTCACATTCATGTAATTGGACAATTTAGTCTTCAATTACATGCATGCTTTCTGGGATGAGGTGGAGAAAACTCACGCAAGCACAGGAAAAAAAGGAACCCCACATGCAGATGTTCCAACAAACAGCAAGAGCCCGGATCTCCAGACGTCAAACGACTTCTCCCCAAGAGTCAGAGCTTTTCTTCCTGTAACACACACACACACACACACACACACATACAAAGGATTAATCTTGTCTTGACTTAAAAACGTTTCAAGGCATAGTTCTTCAACAGGGGGTCCTCAGAAATACTGCAGCGGGGTGAAGACATTTTTGGTTGACTTTTTTTTTAGATTTCTTATATTTTCATTTTTTCCCCACAAATTTAAATGTATTTAAATTCACATTGACAATGATCCAACACACTGTAAAAAAAAATCGGCAGTTCTGTCACCAGTATTTTACTCTCATTTGTCGTGACAGGTCATGACAGCAAGCTGCCAGTTCACAATGAGCGCACCAGTTGCCAGCTAGCTATTAGTGGCGCTTTAGTGTATTCTTTGAATATCTTAGTATTGCATAATAAAAAGGTACCTTTTGGACCATCCATCCATCCATCCATTTTCTACCGCTTATTCCCTTCGGGGTCGCGGGGGGAGCTGGAGCCTATCTCAGCTACAATCGGGCGGAAGGCGGGGTACACCCTGGAAAAGTCGCCACCTCATCGCAGGGCCAACACAGATAGACAGACAACATTCACACTCACATTCACACACTAGGGCCAATTTAGTGTTGCCAATCAACCTATCCCCAGGTGCATGTTTTTGGAAGTGGGAGGAAGCCGGAGTACCCGGAGGGAACCCACGCAGTCACGGGGAGAACATGCAAACTCCACACAGAAAGATCCCGAGCCCGGAATTGAACCCAAGACTACTAAGGACCTTCGTATTGTGAGGCAGACGCACTAACCCCTCTGCCACCGTGCTGCCCCCTTTTGGACCAGTTTAATTAAAAACACAATTGCATACAGGATGTACAAGTAGGGTGTCCTTGGCCTGAAAAACATAATCAATCAATCAATCAATCAATCAATCAATGTTTATTTATATAGCCCTAAATCACAAGTGTCTCAAAGGGCTGCACAAGCCACAACGACATCCTCGGTACAGAGCCCACATACGGGCAAGGAAAAACTCACCCCAGTGGGACGTCGGTGAATGACTATGAGAAACCTTGGAGAGGACCGCATATGTGGGTAACCCCCCCCCCCTAGGGGAGACCGAAAGCAATGGATGTCGAGTGGGTCTGACATAATATTGTGAAAGTCCAGTCCACAGTGGATCCAACACATCAGCGAGAGTCCAGTCCATAGTGGGGCCAGCAGGAAACCATCCCGAGCGGAGACGGGTCAGCAGCGCAGAGATGTCCCCAACCGATGCACAGGCTAGTGGTCCACCCGGGGTCCCGACTCTGGACAGCCAGCACTTCATCCATGGCCACCGGACCTATGCAACTCCCCCTCCCAAGGGACAGGGGAGAAGAGGAGAGAAGAAAAGAAACGGCAGATCAACTGGTCTAAAAAGGGGGGGTCTATTTAAAGGCTAGATTATACAAAGGAGTTTTAAGATGGGACTTAAATGCTTCTACTGAGGTAGCATCTCTAACTGTTACCGGGAGGGCATTCCAGAGTACTGGAGCCCGAATAGAAAACGCTCTATAGCCCGCAGACTTTTTTTTGGCTCTGGGAATCACTAATAAGCCGGAGTTCTTTGAACGCAGATTTCTTGTCGGGACATATGGTACAATACAATCGGCGAGATATGCTGGAGCTAAACCGTGTAGTATTTTATACGTAAGTAGTAAAACCTTAAAGTCGCATCTTAGGTGCACAGGAAGCCAGTGCAAGTGAGCCAGTATAGGCGTAATATGATCAAACTTTCTTGTTTTTGTCAAAAGTCTAGCAGCCGCATTTTGTACCATCTGTAATCTTTTAATGCTAGACATAGGGAGACCCGAAAATAACACGTTACAGTAATCGAGACGAGACTTAACGAACGCATGAATAATGATCTCAGCGTCGCTAGTGGACAAGATGGAACGAATTTTAGCGATATTACGGAGATGAAAGAAGGCCGTTTTAGTAACACTCTTAATGTGTGACTCAAACGAGAGAGTTGGGTCGAAGATAATACCCAGATTCTTTACCGAGTCGCCTTGTGTAATTGTTTGGTTGTCAAATGTTAAGGTGGTATTATTAAATAGATGTCGGTGTCTAGCAGGACCGATAATCAGCATTTCCGTTTTCTTAGCGTTGAGTTGCAAAAAGTTAGCGGACATCCATTGTTTAATTTCATCAAATGACCCCTGGTTTAAAGGGGTGTCTTACATTCGGGACAAAACCTTTACACCCTCCTGTCCTCAGGTTCTCCACAGACGAGGGTCAGTGCTGGAAGTCGTACAATTTCACCGAGCAGCCCTTCTTCTTCGCGGGCCTGTCGTCCGAGCCGGGCACCAAGGCCCTGAGCGTCAGCGTGTGGGGCTTCCGTCCCGAAGACGACGGCCAGCCCATGTGGGTTGCCGTAACCATCGACTTCCAGAGCCTCGTCACGAGAGAGTGTGAGTTTTTTTAACGCTGTAAAAACCTCCAGAAGACAACCAGAGCTTACAACCTGATATTCCTTCAGGCGATGAGCGGGATTACGAAGACTGGTTGGCTCATGCGACACAGGGAGGAGCTTCAAGGAGCGACGGCTGCGTCCTGGGCATCAAGGAGACGTACAAGAAACGGAAGAAAGAATCAGTTTGCAGGAATGGTCGCGCTTTTGTCTTAAGGAAGAAGGAAAGTCCCTGTTTGTGCACCAGGGAGGATTTCTTGTGGTGAGAATAAAGCAGCATGATCGCAACATAAGGATCCATTGTGAAGAGTCTTCCTTCACAGCGACTACGGCTATTATCGCCATGACATCACTTCTGAGTGTGTGCGACAGCCCGACGCTCACAACAAAACCTTGGAGACCTGCCTGGACGGACAGGAGGACGAGCTCTTCACGGCAGGGTAAACAAACGCTCGACGACAACAACGCCCAGCATCTGGTAACTTCTTGTTGGCAGGTATCGGAAAGTCCCAAGCGACAGATGCGAAGGAGGGTTTTCGCCTCAACTGGCAGTCCAGACCATCATAAGACCATGCGGCATCAAGCCCACCTCTAATTCACCACCTGCAAGCTCCCCCTTGCCAGTTACCTATTTTGACACACCTGTAAGTTGGTTTCTGGGCTTTCTCGTCTACGCTTTTTAAAGGCGTGAACGGACGTTTTTTGTCGGAATGTTCTAGCGAGAGAGGATGGTACTGATACTGGTGTGCAGCGGCGCAGGCGTCATCGTGCTGGCAGCAGTCGTCTTCGCGTTGGTAGCCGTCAAAAGAGGAGTCTACAGGAACAGGTGAGCCACTTGTAGAACACTTCCAAGGGTTTTTCTATCCGTTTCAGCTCGGGTGTTTCAAATCGCAGGGCACCGGAGTATCGCTTCTCCAATCTCCAGGGTCAAGAGGATCGTAACGGTGTCACAGGGGACCTTGAAAGCGCCACAAGCACCAATGGAACGCCCTGTCCACCGGACTCGGACAATGTACCCACCACTTGCCACGCCTCCATTTTCTGTTTTTTTTTTCCAAAAGCTAATTATAATGATGTGTCTTTTCCAGCAGAATCTTCTGCAGTGACGCACACCTTTTAGACCGTAACCAGTGCTGTGCTGAATGGAGGGATCTGTGAATCTGGAAGTAGGGCTGCACAATTGATGGAATTTAATCGCAATTTTGGCTGCCATGATTAAAGGAGGGTGATCTTCTGATATATTAACATTTAAAAAGCAGGCTCCCCCCTGCACATCAAATCAAGCACTTTCACAGCCCGCAGAGGCAGGAAAGCAACAGCGGCTCGTCTTGAAGACCCGTGAAAATGGCTCCGCCCACACCAGAGGCCATTGTGGATGCACACTCAGCTCTTTGACCACGCCAGCAAGAATTAACCAACCAGCTTTTCACGTTTCAATTCCGTGGAGTCTAACGTGGCGTGCGTTAGAGACCGCTTCGCTCTTAATAGATGGCGACAGGTATGGACGCCTGCACAACACGCTGCTCTACTTGTCTGCCTGGAGTTGCACTAGCAGGACTAACAGCGAGCCATCGGGCTAAATAGAGCCTGGAGACACTTTTCTGTCCAGTGCGAACACTTCTTGCTCGTGTTCTGGTGAGACATGCTCCACATTGGTATTCATGCACCCCCCCCCCGGCATCTGCACATGTGTTTGAATACGGAAACGTAATTGCACATTGAGAGACTACTCTTTCACGTGAGTACAGTCGATACGTTAAAGGCTGTATTATTGTATTTTGTCATTTAACATACAAGTTTCTCACTACAAACAATGTATGTTTGGGTAAAGCGGGATTGTCCAAATGATGGCGCATGGGCCAACCACGGATCATAGCTGGGTTTTTTTTAATGGCCCCGTACATTAAAAAGATACATTTGATCATGAGAAAAGAGGATATATTCCATCCATCCATTTTCTAACGCTTGTCCCTTTCGGCGTCGCTGGAGCCTAAGCTGCATAATAATACTAATTATGAACAAAAAATACAAATGTGTCTTTAAATATTCGGGATCTGTTTTTTTAGCCTTTTTATTGGACTATTAAATCTACTGACTTTATTAAATCCCCCCCGGCCCCCTCGCAACACTGTGCTTTACCTAACATAATGAATTATCATGATTAATATACCTGATTTCAATATTGATTAAAAACATAATCATGTTTATTAATTTGGCCATAATCGTGCAGCCCTATCTGAAAGACAGTCATAGGAAAAATACAATATCTTTATTTATTGAGATACTTTCAATTTTTTGCTTTATTGGCTTGGAAAACCCCTTGATTTGTACAATATTTGTATTTTAATATTAAAAAGAAGTGATGCTACTCTGCTTTTTAATTGTTTTTTGTATTATTAGTGATTCCCAGAGCCCAAAAAAAGTCAGCGGGCTATAGAGCGTTTTCTATTTGGGCTCCAGTACTATGGAATACCCTTGCGGTAACAGTTAGAGATGCTACCTCAGTAGAAGCATTTAAGTCCCATCTTAAAACTCATTTGTATACTTTAGCCTTTAAATAGACCCCCTTTTTAGACTAATTGATGTGCCGTTTCTTTTCTTTTCTCCTCTGCCCCCGTCTCTCTTGTGGAGGAGGGGGGTACACATAGGTCCAGTGGCCATGGATGAAGTGCGGCTGTCCAGAGTCTGGACCCGGGGTGGACCGCTTGCCTGTGCATCAGTTGGGGACATCTCTGCGCTGCTGACTCGTCTCTGCTTGGGATGGTTTCCTGCTGGCCCCACTATGGACTGGACTCTCACTATTATGTTAGATCCACTATGGACTGGACTTTCACAATACTATGTCAGACCCACTCGACATCCATTGCTTTCGGTCTCCCCTAGAGAGGGGGGGGGTTACCCACATATGCGGTCCTCTCCAAGGTTTCTCATAGTCATTCACATCGACGTCCCACTGGGGTGAGTTTTCCTTGCCCTTCTGTGGGCTCTGTACCGAGGATGTCGTTGTGGCTTGTGCAGCCCTTTGAGACACTTCTGATTTAGGGCTATATAAATAAACAGTGATTGATTGATAAATAAATGGCTTACAATGTATTTAATTATAATAGCGTGGAAGTAAAGATACCTAAAAAATTGCATTTATAGGGAATGGGATATAGCCCAGTTTAGGATAGTAACGTTCCTCCGAGAGCACTGGGGGCGCTGTAGTCTCCTACTCCTTTTAAATTAGCGAAGAAGAAATGGCGGAAGTATGTGAGACACTGACAAATATTGCCTGTAGTGCTTATAAAATAAATCCAACGATTGTCACTAATTCATCATTTTTGCTCTTTGCTTGACGGAGTTTTTGTTGAAAGAAAATAAAAACACGTTGAAACATCTTTGTGTCATTCTCTTCCGCCTTATTTCAATGCATTGTGAAAGCGACCGCCCCATGCGAATAAAGCAGCTCAAGTGTCATTTGCGGAGTCCGGCGTGTAGGCAGCTGTGTAGTTACTTGTAAGTAATCCAATACTTGTCTTTTTTAACCTTTTCTCCTCTAAAAGGGAGACATTGTCAGTACTTTTAAGTCAATGGAGTGCCTCAGTCTTCGGTTTAGAAATGCCGGTGTTGTACCGAAATCTGTTACCCGTGAGACTCCGTTGCACTCCACGTAGCGTCACTTCTAGTGTGTTCAACTATTCGCTGTTGACCTTTACACCACACATCTAAACATCGACGAATGTGTTTAAAGTTTCTAATTCTAACACTGTTGTGAGGTTAAAAGTTTGTTTAGTGGGGTTTAAGTGCCACTCATGCTTCCAAACGTTGGGTGGCAGCTAGCCAAACAGCTAGCTCAAATGCTCTCGCTCTTCTCCGTATTTAGTAAACACATCATTACAAGTGTTGTTTATGTTGTAAACACATGGTCTTTAAGTGTGTGTTGGTGCATCTTGAAGGTGGTCACAAGTGGATGGTGGTGACTATGATGGTGCGGGCTGGAGGTAATGACGTCAGCTGCAGCATTGGGCCACTTTGACGCAACTTTAAATACTGCTCACTACTTTTGTTTGTTTCCTTTGCAAGGTATTTTGAAACTAGCAGCCATCATCTTCGCGTTCCTCCTCGCCGCCTACTTGGCTTTTCAGCTGCTGGAAGTCAAGATGGATTTCAAGCTGGGCAACGTCATCGGTGAGTGACCAGGATTGATTGATTGAAACTTTTATTAGTAGATTGCACAGTTCAGTACATGTTCCGTACAATTGACCACTAAATGGTAACACCCGAATAAGTTTTTCAACTTGTTTAAGTCGGGGTCCGCGTAATCAAATCATGGTAACAGGAAGTCTGGCGGGGGGACTATTTAGTATTTAGTTCAGGGGTGTCAAACTCATTTTAGATCAGGGGCCACATGGAGAAAAATCTACTCCCGAACTAGTAAAATCACGGCACGATAACTTAAAAATAAAGACAACTTCAGATTGTTTTCTTTGTTTAAAAATAGAACAAGCACATTCTGAAATTGTACAAATCATAATGTTTTTTGTTGTTTTTTACACTTACATGTTGCGGTTAGGGCAGCACGGTGGTAGAGGGGTTAGTGCGTCTGCCTCACAATACAAAGGTCCTGGGTTTGATCCTGAACTCGGGATCTTTCTGTGTGGAGTTTGCATGTCCTCCCCCCGTGACTGCGTGGGTTCCCTCTGGGTACTCCGGTTTCCTCCCACTTCCAAAGACATGCACCTGGGGATAGGTTGATTGGCAACACTAAATTGGCCCTAGTGTGTGAATGTTGTCTGTCTATCTGTGTTGGCCCTGTGATGGGGTAGCGACTTGTCCAGGGTGTACCCCGCCTTCCGCCCGATTGTAGCTGAGATAGGCTCCCGCGACCCCGAAGGGAATAAGCGGTAGAAGATGAATGGATGTTGCGGTTAATAGTATTCTATCTTTATTTGTCGTAATTTATATTTTCTGAATAAATTATGTGACAATGTTCATCAGTCAACTCATTGGTGTTAATTTTCAATCTATCAAGATAACAAAATAACATCAAAATCAAATTACAGGATGTTATGTATTTTGCTTAGTTTCCCTTGACTGGTGCACTGACGTGGTTTATTTTTTTTACATACAGTATGTAGTATAATCTACAAAGATTCAAATAATTGCTATTGCGACATCTAGTGGACACATTAAGAACATTTAGAAAATTTCGGCTCATTTTCCTACTTAGCAAACTCATCCTGCGGGCCGGAGAACACCTGTTCGCGGGCCTGATCCGGCCCTCGGGCCGTACGTTTGACACCTGATTTAGTCAATAAGAGGCCCAAAGTAAACTACATAACAAGAACATGGGCTTGCGAGATGCGCAATGAGTATCACTCATCCCGACGCTTTTATTGTAATAGATAGGAATATAAATCAATATTTAATAAGATGTAACCCATTTTGACCGCATTGCTATCATTGTGAAGGCTGGAAGTGTGTGACTGGTAGTAAAAAAAAGAGCGCGGCTGCCGTGTTTAAACAAGAGACGAGACAGAAAAAAGGGCATCCTGAGTTTCTGCTTGACTGCCTTTCCGCTGAGCGAGCATTTCATTTGACATAACCCTTGCAGGGTTTTCCCGAAATTGCTAAGATACCTGTGGCGGTGAGGGCGTGGCTGTGGGCGTGGTCAATATTACATCATCACATTATTTGCGATGATGCATATATTTTCTTTAAAAAGACAAACTGTAAACATACATTTCAAACATATCTGTTATTACTAATTATAGTGTTAACATATAATTCTTACATAATATTATTTTGCTCTTTGTTAATTATTTGCGGAAAAAAAACCTCACTCTACCTAAATGATTTTTTTAAGTTAATTTTTTAAAGACAATGTTTTGTTCACTCATAAGTGTCCACACGTTATTAGCATAAATGCTACATGTTTGTTAATAATAATATACTAAAACCACACTCTTACTATAGGACCGGTTACCCAAATATTTTTCCAAGTTATTATTTTTTTTGTTTTAAATTAGGGCTGCAACTAACGATTAATTTGATAATCGATTAATCTGTCGATTATTACTTTGATTAATTGATTAATAATCGGATAAGGGACAAACTACATTTCTATCCTATCCAGTATTTTATTGAAAAAAAACCAGCATACTGGCACCATACTTATTTTGATTATTGTTTCTCAGCTGTTTGTAAATGTTGCAGTTTATAAATAAAGGTTTATTAAAAAAATAAAAAATAAAACCCTCTGCGCATAGCAGACTAAATTAATCGGCAACTATTTTAATAATCGATTTTAATCGATTTAATCGATTAGTTGTTGCAGCCCTATTTTAAATACAATGTTTTGTTGACCAATTTTTTAATTGTTGCTGCTTATTGTACAATGTACTTTGTTGAGAATTTTTTTTCTAGAGATTTCGCCAATCTTTTTAGTCACTCTTTCTTTATTAAAAACGACTAGCAACAAATCTAGCATCTCATTCTGGTGTTATTGTATACCAGGGGTGGGCAATTAATTTTTACCGGGGGCCGCATGAGCAACCTGAGCACTGCTGGGGGGCCACACTGACAATATTTCAATTAAATTTTGCTCAAATTATTTTTGATATACCGTAAGATAGATAATAATAATAATAATATTTTCATTTAACCTAACTTATCTTTATACAAAAGCAGATGGCTTTTGATGGTTTTATTTTTAACACTTTCTTACACAACACTTCCTGATGTATATTACAATACAAAAATTTCAATTTCTGTCACTTTATCCTGCATCCTCTTTGTTGTAAAACCTTTATTTAACCAGATAAGAAAACATTGTGAACGTAGCACGCCTGTAAGGTGATTGGCGAAGAAGGAGGAAGCGTTGCTGTTGCGGAAATGAGGAGTGAGGATTGGTTTTCCTTTTGGAAAGAACGAGATAAGTTGAGCTGTGTTAGTATAGCATGCTCAATAAAAGTTTAAAAAGTGCATCAGACTTGGTGTGCACTTCTTCTGGACGCTACAATTGATGTCAGAAGTGGGATGAAATGCCTCCCAGTTCGCCTTGCCATCAAACCTGGGAGTCTTCATTGAGGGCGGAATTCCCCCCGTGGCAAGCAGCGTGGCTGCACCTGTAAACACTCTCTCTCTCTCTCTCTCTCTCTCTCTCTCTCTCTTTGCGGCGAGCTCCTCACGTGGCACGTACCTCCCGATGACGTAGCACACAAACAGTGCAGTATGCGCAAAGTTTTACTTCTGCCACCAATTGTAGTGTCCAGAAAGAGTGCACATCAAGTCTGACGCTCTTTTTAAACTTTTATTGAGCAAGCTATACTAACACAGCTCAACATATCTCGTTCCTTCCACACGCACGTCTCCTCACTCCTCATTTACGCAACTCAAGAAGACAACATCTACTTCAGCAGGTCGTTACACTATATTCTTTAAACACAGCAACGTGTGTACCACAAATAAGCACACAGCTTTACCTTTACTTGTCTTGTTGAAAACACGCCATTCGTCATCAACTTTTCTCTTTTTAGTCGCTGTGCGCCTTCCCTCACAGGACATACGGACAATAACACTTTTCAAAATAAAAGCAGCACAGTTGTATTGCACGCACGACAAAGATGTTTTTTTTTATTTATTTTGTAATTTGAGATTGCCGCTGCGCGCACGAGCATACGTCCACACGGAAGTAATACAAATAACGCTTTTCAAAACAAAAGCAGCACCGTTGTATTGCACACTCGAAATAGATGCTTTTTAAAATTTATTTTGTAATTTATAATTGGCCTCACGCGGGCCGGACAGGGACGTACAAAGGGCCGGATGCGGCCCGCGGGCCGCACAATGCCCAGGTCTGTTGTATACTGTACTCGTGTTTAGAGACTCTTTACTTCTGTCGCTGCATGTCCGCGACCAAAAGCGAGCTGCAGAGAGCCTGATGTCACACTTGTGCCACGCCTGCTGCGAGTCTTCCTCTCCTTAAAAGCCACCACTGTCATCTTAAGTTGTGTAAATCGCCGTTTGTGGGTATATTAAAGTACGTCGTCTACATCGCGTACATGCTGCCTGTGCTACAGACAACCTCATACAAATAGCTTGTGTCACAACATCTGGTTTCGGCAACGCTGTTGCGGTAATCAAAATACGTCTTTTTTCGTAGACCATATGCCGGTGCATTACTGGTCAATAGTGTGTGCAAATAATAAACTATATATACCCATTCATACTGTAACTACTTGCTGGTGTTAATGTGTATGTTCGTGTGTTACATTAAAGGCCTACTGAAATGAATTTTTTTTATTTAAACGGGGATAGCAGATCCATTCTATGTGTCATACTTGATCATTTCCCGATATTGCCATATTTTTGCTGAAAGGATTTAGTAGAGAACATCGACGATAAAGTTCGCAACTTTTGGTCGCTGATTAAAAAAGCCTTGCCTGTACCGGAAGTAGCGTGACGTCGCAGGTTGAAGGGCTCCTCACATTTGCCCATTGTTTACACCAGTAGCGAGAGCGATTCGGACCGAGAAAGCGACGATTACCCATTAATTTGAGCGAGGATGAAAGATTCGTGGATGAGGAACGTGAGAGTGAAGGACTAGAGTGCAGTGCAGGACGTATCTTTTTTCGCTATGACCGTAACTTAGGTAAAAGGGCTCATTGGATTCCACACTTTCTCCTTTTTCTATTGTGGATCACGGATTTGTATTTTAAACCACCTCGGATACTATATCCTCTTGAAAATGAGAGTCGAGAACGCAAAATGGACATTCAGAGTGACTTTTATCTCCACGACAATACATCGGTGAAGCACTTTAGCTACGGAGCTAACGTGATAGCATCGTGCTTAAATGCAGATAGGAACAAAATAAATAAGCCCCTGACTGGAAGGATAGACAGAAGATCAACATTACTACTATCAGGAGACACCGAACCAAACACTGGACCTGTAACTACACGGTTAATGCTGTGCCGCCTGTTGAAGCCTAGCAATGCTGTTGCTAACAACGCCATTGAAGCTAACTCAGCTACGGGACCTCGTCAGAGCTATGATAAAAACATTAGTGCTCCACCTACGCCAGCCCTCATCTGCTCATCAACACCCGTGCTCACCTGCGTTCCAGCGATCAACGGCGCGACGAAGGACTTCACCCGATCATCGATGCGGTCGGCGGCTAGCGTCGGATAGCGCGTCTGCTATCCAACTAAAGTCCTCCTGGTTGTGTTGCTGCAGCCAGCCGCTAATACACCGATCCCACCTACAGCTTTCTTCTTTGCAGTCTCCATTGTTCATTAAACAAATTGCAAAAGATTCACCAACACAGATGTCCAGAATAGCGTGGAATTTTGCGATGAAAACAGAGCTGTTTGTATTGTGATACAATGTGTCCGAATACTTCCGTTTCAACCATTGACGTCACACGCAAACGTCATCATACATAGACGTTTTCAACCGGAAGTTCCCCGGGAAATTTAAAATTGCACTTTATAAGTTAACCCGGCCGTTTTGGCATGTGTTGCAATGTTAAGATTTCATCATTTATATATAAACTATCAGACTGCGTGGTCGGTAGTAGTGGGTTTCAGTAGGCCTCGGTTCCATAGTTCACCATTTCAATAAGCACATATTTGTGATGAAAAGCGTCACTTGCCACTTCACCTCTGCTGACTGGTTCTGTTGAAGAGCACCTACATTCAGTGTCAGTGAGAAAAAAGTTGACAACTTGGGTAGTTTTAATAAAAAACAGATTTTCTTCTCTACTATTTTCCGCTTCACTTTCACTTGGGTACATTTTTCCAAACCAGGCCAACAAATTTGTTTTGAAACTTCTGCCTGAATCAAGTCAGCACCTGTGTGAAGTTGGCCTCACTTATAATTGCAAATATTAAAATGACACTGCCATTCATTTGTGCCAATAAGGCTCTTAAGTTGTTCTAAAATAAATTTGCTGACCAATGATGCCACCCAGCCCCCCAACTTCAAACTCTCCCCAAACGTATCCCAAACGTCAGTGCTGTACAATTGTTTTTGTTTATTACAGTTTTAATGTTATTAATGTATTATTATTCTTACGCAGCCCCCAAACTTGTCCCAAATGTTAGTGCTGTGAAAAATGTTTGTCTAACTTAGTTTTAATGTAATTAAAGTTGTATTTGTATTCACGCCCATAGCGATGTGCGGATGGATATTGACATATCTATCAATACCTTAGATACCAGACTATTCTTTATACTGGAAACCCAATCCTTGAATAAAAATATGGATTATTTGATACATCGGTAATTTGAGGTCATTGTATATCATTAACAGAAACAGAGTGGAAATATAACAAAAATATTAAGAGCTTGTCTAAAATGATAATGCGCTTGGTGGGAACTCCATTTTTGTTGTTGTTGCTTCCACCTGGGTAAGTGTGTAATGCGTAAGCGCAGCGGACACTTTACTCTGTCAGTCAGTCTCTACAAACGGTGGCTGATTGTAAACGGATCAAGTGTGGATCTATTTCAGCAACACAAACATCCAAGACGCTGTTATATTTGTCAAAAATCAGTGGTGACCAAACATTCAACACGTGTTAAACCACAAGACTGAATACTAAAGGTGGGAGCATCAATCCAAATATTGATGGTATCAATACCAAGGTGGGTATTGCTATCGCATTGATACTAGTTCGAGGTGATCGATACTTTGGTTGCTGTTTCTTGACAAATTTTCCTCAGAGTTTGTGTTTTACTGTCTGTCTGTGCAAACAGTGCATCTCTCACTCTCACTCTCACTCGCCTCGCTGCTCTGCCCGAGAGAGATGAGCGTCACCACTGACATTTATTGTTACAATCTTCTCTGCGCAGCTTGATGCGCCATTAAGGCTATTAACTGCACAAAGCAGCAAACATTGCACCAGCGTTTAGGGCGTCACCAGTGTGATTAGTAAAACAATAAAAACATGTGAGACTGAACTGGATAAATGTAGCACAATTGTGTGAGAAAGTCTGGTGTTATGAGGGGTGCGGCTGCGTATGAATATTAAACACGAAGAGCATTAAAACTAATAGTTACAAACATATTTTACAGCACAAACAAAGCACCATTTTTTATTTACTATTTTTTAATTTTACAATACCTTTTTAAAAACAGAAATTTTGACTGCACTGACCAGCACAAATTGTCATTTTAATATTTTCAATAAGGGAGGCCAACTTCACACAGCCAAGCCTGACAATGAAGAGGGGAGCTGTCAAACAATAATGATTGATTAAACATTTTTATGTAACTTTTAAATGGACGAAAACTTAATTAAAGGGGCTTGTTCAGAACCTCTCTTTAATTAAGGTCCTCACAGATTATTTTATTCTAAAGCAAGGTGACTGGAATTGAAGATGAACAATTTATTCTACAAAAAGAAGTTAGTACAAACGGTAGCAATAACAGCGCAGATGAGAAGACCAATCTGTCTAAAGTCCCGCAAATTACCTTAAAATGGTCGCTCTTCACATCCGGTATGCTTTTGTTTGTTTATTTTATTTATAGAGCTCAATTTGTTCATCTTGCAGCCCCGCCTTTGTGGAGATCTCAAACCGAAAGTTAACTTTGTGTTTGAACTAGAATGTGCGTGTGCCCATCTCACTCCATCCGCATCTGGTACATTGTAACATAACTAGACAGAATAATACACTGTATGTGTGTGTGCGTACAGCTTGAGTTTATTTGGAATGTGGAACCAAGGTCAAAGATAGTAACTGCTAAGGCATTCTATTTTGCCCAAAGGAGGGAAAATATTCCTTTAACAGGCTGTTTGCAACCTATATGCAGATACCTAGAGAGCTCTACCTTTCCTTTGTATTTTAAGCATTATATCATGCTCTCTTATGTCTTTCAGCACGCAATGACACAACTATGCCCGTACGTAACATGTACACTAGCATGAGCTTTGTGTTGTTAGCTAAGGATAGCGATGTAACTATCATTGAATGTATATTGTATCATTCAAGATTCAGAATTGTTTATTGTCATATGCACAGTTAAACAGTTTGTCGTACAATGAAAATCTGACTTTGCTAGTCCACCCTTCAACAAGTCCACAGTACTTAGCTAAAAATTAAAAAAAATACAAATACAAATGTATATACAAGGCACAGAAAGTAACATAACATTATTGCACATTCTGATTGACAGTCAACAGTATAAATATGGAGGTGACTTTGGGTCATGTCTTTAGTGATCAAAGGTGAAAAGTGTCTACAGTGATTGTTCACAGTTCGGGGGTGGTCAAGGTAGCTGTCTTTTGTTCAAAAAGACAAAAGTAAAACGGGGGGGCTAACAACAACCTGACTACAGTTTGTTAGTTGCTTCTTTTGGTCTGTTTTTGTTTATGTGCACGCACTCCCTGCGCATACGTGCAGTGAGTGATATCAATCAATCAATCAATGTTTATTTATATAGCCCTAAATCACAAGTGTCTCAAAGGGCTATAAGCCTGAACGCCAAACAAATGACGAGCAATTTAAAAAAAAAAAAACTTAGTAGTTGTAAAAAATAAGTATGTTGCACTAATGGTAACATACGCTAGCTGGTGTTGTGTATTTTTTGGTAAAAAAAACAAAACCTAACCATGATCAATTTGCAAACCTTGAATCACTCTTAAGAGAGATTTGAGGGCCCCAGGCCTGTGTTTGCCTAATGCAGGGGTGTCCAAACCCCAGCCCACGGGCCAAATGCGGCCAGCCGGTATCTTCAGTTTAGTCCGCGAGACGACAGTACAGTGCAAGGTCAATAAGCAACCTGGCTGTGCGAGAAACCCAGGTAGACCATGATGTGTACTTTTTTTGATGTCACATTTACTTATATGACCCAATCCAAACGACCTTTCTGAGGCATGGTGTAGGGAGAAAAAAAATCAACATCACAAAAAGTCAGCACACATAGTCACACATAACACAACTTGCTCACTGAACTTTGTGGATATTATTGGGAAAAACTGTCCCATCCCCATTACACATTCGAAATTACACCCATTTAAATCTGTTGCAAGGCATGATGGGGAAAAATGAAAAACACTTTCTCCACACTTATCCATGTTTGACTTTTAGCTGCTTGATATTTCTGATTGATTACAAAGCTTAAGAGGTTGTCACAGAAGTAAACAAGGTAGGAGTTGAGTTTTCACATACTCTTAATAATCAATTATAACAATATTAATTTATATATACATACATACATACATACACACACACACAGCCCAGGCCTAATGGTAAGTACGACCCTGAAATCTGCATCTTGAAATCTCCTAAAGCTCTTTTTTTTTGTTTTCCAGTCAAATCCTTACCAATGCATGGAGGCTGTAAGTTTATTTTCCTTTTTTGTTTCTTTGAATTTTGCTCATTCTTCCTCTCACATCAAAATCTCTCATTTTGTGCCCCCCCCCACTCAGCGATCACACCAGTCCGACACAAATGTGGACTGTCAAAGGCGTGTCCCGATGGACACTTTGCCTTCAAGATGGCGAGCGGCGCGGCCAGCGTGGTGGGTCCTAAAATCTGTCTGGAGGATAAACTGTAAGTGGCGTTTGATGAAGGTGTCAAGTCAAACACGAACTCACGTTGTCCTTTTCAGGATAATGAGCGGCGTGAAGAATAACGTTGGAAGAGGAATCAACATCGCTCTTGTCAATGGTATTAAAGTCCCCTTTTATGCCACTTGTGTGTTATCAATACACAATAAAATGTCTCCCGTAGGAAAAACAGGAGAGATTAACAAGACAGACTCCTTTGACATGTGGGCAGGAAGTAAGAACTGCTTTCAAAAATGTTTGACATCTTTACAAAGCATGTAGAGTTTCACTGTGTCCCTCCCAGACGTGGCCCCCCTCATCCAGTTCTTAAAGGGAATCCCGGAAGGCACGATCACCATGATGGCGTCTTTTGACGATCCCTCCACCAAGTAAGAACCGCTGTTTTTTTCGCACGTTTCATGCTGTCATCAAGTGACGCCGTTTTTTTTGTTTGTTTGGTTTTTAGGCTCAACGACGAAGCCCGAAACCTGATCGCTGATCTGGGGAGCACGAACATCAACAACTTGGGCTTCCGGGATAACTGGGTCTTTGTCGGAGGGAAAGGGATCAAGACCAAGAGTCCGTTTGAGCAGGTAGTGTGACTTTTTTTTTTCCTGAAGAAAAGGTTGCTTCAGTGTCCAAGAATAGAACATCTGAGGACAAAAAAATGGTGTCAACGAACGCCAATGGAACATGGGACACCTGTAAGGCCCTCTAGGCCAATCAGAAGCCAAAAGAAAGCAACAAATGTTAATTGTGTTAATGTTAAATCTAGTTTGCATAGTTTTTTTGCATGCAAAATATAAGTATTTGCAATAAAATGTGATTTGTCTTTATATTTTTGGTGTCTGTATCCCTCGCCACATTGCGCTTCCAAGCTTGCAACTTCACTTTATCGAATAATTGTTTTTGTTTTTAAAGCATGTCCTATTTATTTTTGGCCGAAAGTAAGTATTGAAACGCTGACCGCTGTACTCACATGAGGAACTAACATAACTGAGGAATGTTTGGAAGTCTATCCGGTTCCTAGTTTCCAGCGACCTAACCAAGCCAGTGTTTTTCCGTGCTTGTTTTAAACGCAGTAAAGGCCGGGATGTTAATCTTTGTTGTATTTCCTGTTGTCCACCATGTTCTTTTCTTCTGTGCAGCACATCAAGAACAGCGCAGACACAAACAAGTATGAGGGATGGCCGGAGGTCCTGGAGATGGAAGGCTGCGTGCCTCAGAGGACAAACTGAGCCTGGTCCTCTGTCCTTACCCGGACCAGCCGCCTTTTAGCCTTTTATTCGCCTTCCTCGTTCCAGTGACAGTCATTATCACATTGCCAATCATCCAAAAGGCTGCAGGTAGAGCGCACTGATAAGACGGAACTTGATTTTTTGGTTTGCTGGAATCCAAAAACAAATTTTTAGTCCAGTGTTATTGCACTGTTGTCGACTCCTGCTCAACTTGCTCACCTTTTCATTTCGCTACTTTTTTTCTTATTCCTGACAGATATTGTAATTAATGATGTGACAGCTGTGAACTTTGTACATATATTTGCGAGGTAGGGTTAATGAACAATGTACAGAATAATATAATTTCTTTAAATAAACAATACGGCCAGTATGATGAATGGCTTCTTTACACATGCACATACAAGAGGAGTTAATGATTAACATGCGGATCTTGGTAGTTACTTTTAAGGTGGTTCTACAGTTTAACATAACACAATTAAATCTACATTTACCTATACAGTTGTGTTAATATCCATCCATCCATTTTCTACCGATTGTCCCTTTATACATATACTATATAAATCAGATGTAAAGTAAAGATTTGTAGTGGCTGCCAGTGACAGAATACAAACAATTACACTGTAGTACTAGAAAAACGCCGCTGGGTGGCAGCAAAGCAAGATGATGAACACAGGCTGCCTGTCAGAAATTCTCTTTATATATATTTGACCAGCAGAGAGTGTCAGTATCACACTGATCCCAATGATAGCCAAATGTCACTACTGCCTGCACATTTTTTTTTAATCTTTATTGAGGATTACATTAAATAGGTGTAGTCAGGGCTTCTATTGTTAAAACTAGGTTAACACCTGGCGGTATGTCAGAAGATGGGTAAATACTAATCCTTAGTCAAAATCAATTGGAATTATGCACATGACCTATTTTAAAGCTAATTTGTTCAATCCAGCCTTGATTGCATAATATATGTGTGAGAAATCGCACTGTACTGCAGAATGCTCATGCAATATTCCAACTAAATTAAAAAGCAACACAGTGATCCAACCCGAGCTGCACACATAACATCCTGCGTGTGTTTGTGTGTGTGTGTGTAAATCAGGGGTATCAAACTCATTTTAGCTGAGGGGCCGCATGGAAGAAAATCTATTCCCACGCAGGCCAGACTGGTACAATCATGGCATGATAACTTAAAAATAAAGACAACTTCAGATCGTTTTCTTTGTCTTTGGTCAAAAATAGAACAAGCACATTCTAAAAAATTTACACATTACAAATAATTATCTCGGCAAAACACTCATGTTAGTGGAAAATTCTGAGGAAAAAATGGATGCCGTTTCAAAAACACCATGAAGAACACAATGGACTTTGAGTGTTTTTTTTACAAAGCCATTAAACTTTAAGCACTTTCTGTTTAGGATTCTCACGTTGGCAGTTCACCAAAGACGTGTTTGGAAAAGCAATCGAGTGTTTTCTTAAACCACCGCATTGGTGAAATCCGCAGCTGCCACAACACATTCATTTATCATTCAAATATTACAATTACAATACGAACACCATTTTAAAAATTTCACCACAGCCCAAATCAAGGAAACATAACTACAAACTTAACCAATGTGGACATCCATCCATTTTCTACCGCTTGTCCCTTTTGGGGTCACAGGGGTTGCTGGAGCCCATCTCAGCTGCAGTCGGGCGGAAGGCGGCGTACACCCTGGACAAGTCGCCACCTCATCACAGGGCCAACACAGATAGACAACATTTACACTCACATTCACACACTAGGGCCAATTTAGTGTTGCCAATCAACCTATCCCCAGGTGCATGTCTTTGGAGGTGGGAGGAAGCCAGAGTACCCGGAGGGAACCCACGCAGTCACGGGGAGAACATACAAACTCCACACAGAAAAACCCAAAGCCCGGGGATCGAACCTAGGACCTTCGTATTGTGAGGCACATCCACTAACCCTGGCCACCGTGCTGCCCCAATGTGAACATCGTAGATTCAAGCCATACTTGCCAACCCTCCCGTTTTTAGCGGGAGACTCCCGGTATTCAGCGCCTCTCCCGATAACCTCCCGGCAGAAATTTTCTCCCGACAAACTCCCGGTATTCAGCCGGAGCTGGAGGCCACGCCCCCTCCAGCTCAATGTGGACCTGAGTGGGGACAGCCTGTTCTCACGTCCGCTTTCCCACAATATAAACAGCGTGCCTGCCCAATGACGTCATAACTGTAGAATGATCGAGGGCGAGTTCTTGGTTTCTTATGTGGGTTTATTGTTAGGCAGTTTCATTAACGTCCTCCCAGCGCGGTAACAACACACGACAACAGCAGTCACGTTTAGTCTACCGTAAAGCAGTTCTTCTGCCGTAAACAGCAATGTTGTGACACTCTTAAACAGGACAATACTGCCATCTACTGGATAACCTCCAGAACACTGAAATTATTAGTGTATATAGTATTTCGTATATATATATATATATATATATATATATATATATATATATATATATATATATATATATATATATATATATATATATATATACATATATATATATACGAAATACTTGAGTTGGTGAATTCTAGCTTAAATATATTCCCCTCTTAACCACGCCCCCCCCACCTCCCGGTATCGGAGGTCTCAGGGTTGGCAAGTATGATTTAAGCAAACAACAAATGTAGAAAGACACATTTTTACAATGGAGTTCAGGGCCGGCATCGTGCATTCAAACAATTGCAAGCGCTGTATGAAACTCTCACTAAAAAGATGATGGTCGAGTTCAATTAGGTCTTCGCATCTTAACGTCGTCTTATATTGTCTGCTGAATAGATAATTTACAATGAAAGAAGTTATTGAGCATGGATACTGCTGCCAGCCAAAACAGGCGCGGCTGATTGGAGTAGCAACAGCCCATCCAGAGGGCGCTTATATAGTCAACTGACACGTCATCTTTAAACACCGTCATGTGTGACGGGGGTTACACTTGAATTGCTATAGCGACATCCAGTGGACACATTTAGAACAACACCTGATACGGCCCGTGGGTTTGACACCCCTGGTGTAAATAGACAGAGATGTTTTCATAATCTGTATGATGTGAATGGACAGACATGTTTGTATTATGTAACAATGAATGGACAAACTATTAATACTGTCTGCGTCAGAGAATTGTGAACATTATTTGCGTGTGTGTGTGCATGTATTAATGGACAAATATTTTAGTTATCTGTGTATGATGTGAATGGACAGACATATGTTTGCATTACATGTAAAAAAAAATGGACAAACAATTGTTAACATTATTTGTGTGTCTGTGTATGTACAGTATTTGTGTGTGTTCTGGCAATGCTTACTTACTGGGGACATCACTCTGTTTACACAGTCACCTTTAGGAGACCTCTGACGGTATGGGGACAAAAAAACAGGTCCCCTAAAGTGATTTTTAAGCTTTGGCCCATAAAACATGTTTACTAGGTAGTTTAAGTATGAACTTTTTAAAAAAAAAAATTTATTTTTTAAATGGTCCTCAGTACCAGTAGTCATGTACAAATTTGTGTGAATTATGCACAATTATATAAATTTGGTCCCCATGAACTATATTAACTATTTTTCCCCAGGGTCCCCAGTTAAGAATGATCAGCACATTACTTCATCAATCCAGAGATTTAAAGACGTGTATGAGCTAACTGGGCAGTGGCCATTTTACCCAAAAAATTTGATGCCTCCACAACCTGTAGAAAGGGTGGTCCCCACAAGTGATAAACAAAAACTTGGTCCCCATTCCAAATGATAACCAGTATGTGTGTGTGTAAATGGACCGAGATGTTTTCATTGTCTGCTAAATGGTCCCTAGTGTGTGAATGTTGTCTATCTGTGTTGGCCCTGTGATGAGGTGGCGACTTGTCCAGAATGTACCCCGCCTACCGCCTGAATGCAGCTGGGATAGGCTACAGCACCCCCCGCCACCCCAAAAGGGACAAGCGGTAAGAAATGGATGAATAGATGGATGTATGATGTGAATTGACAAAGATGCGTTTGCATTATGTGTATATGAATGGACAAACTACTGTTAATGTAGTGTGCGGCAGAGAAATGTCCGTGTTCAAACTTCCTGCTGTGCTATCTATGCATATCAATAAGTTATTGCGGGCAGCCTTTGAGCAAGATGGCATGTATGTACAGTATGTGCACACCAAGAGATGTGGGAAGTGGAATTATATAAGACATGCTAGGAGTTGCATTATGTATGAACATCTCCAGTGTAAACCTGGAATGATGAGCCATGTCGTGGGAGCACAGAAAGATTTAAGACAAGTCCCAAAACAATGTCTATTTTTATTTTATTTTTTCCACTTCTGACCACTCCCCCTCTCTGCCCGCTAAACAAAGGTGGCTCTCACAGAGGACTTCAAGCTCCTCATCCCCTCTTGGCTTGCGGCCGACCTCTGAACCCTGACCGCCGGGCCAACTTTAATCCTCCTGCAGAGCAGCTCGACCAAAACAACCTCCACACCTGCTACACCAGGGAACTCTATTCTTCTGGGGGCCATTGAGGGGTCGGACTATTCCCTTCACTGTTATTCTTATTTTGGATGGAAGGTCAGTGCAAGGCTTTGCCGTAACCTCAGATCGTCGCATCTTAAAACAGGGCTGTCCAAACTTTTTCCAGCAAGGGCTGCATGCAGAAAAATGTAGGGATGTGGGGCCACATTTTGTACCTGATAACCAATACAATGTAAATCAAAGTTAATATGTGGTGAATTATTTGAACAAAACATCCAAAACTTATACGTAACTATAAGTATTATTTTTTTTAACATGCCTCAAAACAGTAGCTTGGAATTTGGAACATTCTCTCCCTGGGGGGGGGTATATTTTAGCGTCCCGGAAGAGTTAGTGCTGCAAGGGGTTCTGGGTATTTGTAATGTTGTGTTACGGTGCGGATGTTCTCCTGAAATGTGTTTGTCATTCTTGTTTGGTGTGGGTTCACAGTGTGGCGCATATTTGTAACAGTGTTAAAGTTGTTTATACGGTCACCTTCAGTGTGACCTGTATGGCTGTTGACCAAGTATGCCTTGCATTCACGTGTGTGTGAAAAGCCGTAGATATTATGTGACTGGGCCGACACGCAAAGGCAGTGCCTTTAAGGTTTATTGGCGCTCTGAACTTCTCCCTACGTCCGTGTACACAGCGGCTTTTTAAAAAGTCATAAATTTTACTTTTTAAAACCGATACCGATAATTTTTAAACCAATACCGATAATTTGGAAACCGATACCGATAATTTCCGATATTACATTTTAAAGCATTTATCGGCCGATATCGGAAATCCCGACAAAAAATGTGTGTAATATCTAATCTAACTCCCTTTAGATATCTCATTTCTTATCATAATTCCATACTAGTACTGTTATTCTACCAACAAAAACCTTTTTAGGGCTTAAGCACACTTAAAAAAGTTATTATTGAAAAAAATGAGCACACAATCATGACATGACTATGCATACATTCACTGTACAATCATACAAATACACATACTGTACATATATATGCATATAATCACGTTTCATCAAACATATATTAACGTGGTTGCCCTAGGGGAAACTGGGTAACACATGGCAGACTGACAAAGCTTAACCTATTGTTACTATAACAATCTACAAGGTTAACATAGTTGGCTTCTCTTTCTTCCCCTCCATTTATCTGCTTTCTTTTGTATTTCAAGTTATCATTACATATATGTATTGTTGCATTTGAAACAATTGTATTGTTGATAATGGAGGTAATTATTGTTATTATTCATTATCAATAGTGCTATTTATATTGGTATTTGTATTTCTCCATTTGTAGTGTAATAATGTTCATTGTCATTTCTGTATTATTAATATTTATTTCAAAAACTGCTTCTTTGCTATCACTTTTACCATCATATTTGTACATATCCTATTTGTTAAATGGTAAATGGGTTATACTTGTATAGCGCTTTTCTACCTTCAAGGTACTCAAAGTGCTTTGACAGTATTTCCACATTCACCCATTCACACACACATTCACACACTGATGGCGGGAGCTGCCATGCAAGGCGCTAACCAGCAGCCATCAGGAGCAAGGGTGAAGTGTCTTGCCCAAGGACACAACGGACGTGACTAGGATGGTAGAAGGTGGGGATTGAACCCCAGTAACCAGCAACACTCCGATTGCTGGCACAGCCACTCTACCAACTTCGCCACGCCGTTGATGTTGTTCTGTTGTTGTGGTTGTTATTGTTGTGTTTGCTGTTGTTGTCTCTTTGTCTTGTCCCCGCAATTTCCCCCTCTGTCTTCCTTTTTTTCTCTTTCTATCCCCTCCTGCTCCGGCCCGGCTGCACCAAATGATAATATAAATCAGTTTAATAAAGTCCAATACAAATAAGGCAACAAGAGAAGTATCCCACACTTCTCTTTTGTAAAGTAAATCTGTACAGGAGATATGAGCATCTACATCAACTACATGATTTATCTGAGTAGCTAGACAGGACAAAATAATAATACAAATAAATAATCATGATGCATGGAAATCAGCGAAGATTATATACAGTAAGGGTGCCGGACAAAAAGTGATTCACCTCTGAATCACGGTTATTTTTTATTACAATTAAAACATTTCAAGAACCGTTTAAAAAAATGTGGTTTATGGTTACGGGCTGTGTGTACACGTCACACATCTGCAGCCAAGGGGAGATGCTGTAACCTGCAACACTTTTATTGTAATTTATAGAGCAAAGAATATTTTGAATCGTTTTACCGTGAGATTCACATCCCTAATATACAGTAGATGCACAGGGTGTCGGCCAATTTGGTTTTCAAGTGCCATTTATGGGTGGATTTAGGACAGAGGCATTTTTTCTTTTGTTTTTTTATTTAGAATGTGTCGCAGGCCAATAAAAAAATAGCTCAGTACCGCACTTTGGACAATGATGTCCTAAAGTATGCAAGTCAAAGATCCATGTATGTGGGAAGAGACGAGTCAAAAATCCCCTTATGACCATTTCTAGGAATCTGCTACAAAACGTTGCCAGTTAAATTGGACTACTCTGTATGAACTACTTGTACTTTATATGAGGCCTGTCAAATTTAATGCATTAACTCATGCGATCAGTCGCAAAAGAATATCACATTAATCATGAATACACGCAAGATTAATCACACTATTTTTGTGGAGTGAAATGTTCCTTTAGCTTAACCGTGGATGTTTGCCTGAAAGTTGTGGGTTGTGTTT